>NC_066625.1:71219143-71520972 GCF_025201925.1 Gopherus flavomarginatus
GTCAGCTCTTTCAAAGTTAAATAGACCATAGCACTAGAGTAAATGCTAAATGAAAACTGGGCCTTAATCAAAGAACCATATATCTGTTCTGTCTCCTTTAAACTATGTACCTGTCTTCCCTGTCACAACTGCACTCATGTTTACTTTCATTTTCAGTGCTGACAAGAACAAAAACCTATTTAAAATGTCTGAATGAATGGCACATTGGATAAAAATAGTTTCTTTGTGAAGAATGGGGGACCACTACAGTAGATATAAAACCTTTTCTCCAGCTTGCCACCTGCCAGAACACAGCTGAATGTCCAGTGCTAACTAACCTGAGCATGAATAAATTATCCAGAGACCTCTAGTCTGAAATCATTCTTGGATCATTTAATTAATCTCATAATTACTTTAATGCATTGTTAAGGGTCTAAATGAAGAGAATGCTGCCCATTTTCTTACACTCTTGTGCCTTGAGGCATGAATCAAGAAGATCAGAAAGTACATACATAGGAGTTTTTGAGATTTGACGTAGTAGAATGTAGAAGGCCTGATGCTGATTTCACGCCACTGTAAATCAAGAGCAGCCCCTCTCTAGATGATGGTGTTACACAGGCCATCCCTTGGGGTGCACTCCTCTGGTCCTGATGAAGATTTGTGCAGGCCAGCCTCATGCCCCATGTTAGAACAGGCAGAGGGGTTGCTTTAATCTATAGTAAGCTACAATATCTGCGCAGGACCAAAACCACAGCTGAGGATCAGTAAAGTGAAGCACCATCTCAGACCTACCTCTTTTTCTCCAGGATGCCTCTGTCCCCTAGGATGTTCCTTCCTCCTGCTATGCTGGCAGCAGGGAGGAGGAATGGTGTAAAAAACCCTACAATGGGTCTATGTCATTACACTAGAGTGATCCTGTATGGTTTAGTTAAACTGACTTTAGGTCCTGACTGCACCGCACTAAAGGATCTGGCCCACATCAGAATCAGAACCATTTGCTCTGAAAGGAGCCACTAGAATTAGCTAGACTCTTAGAATTTTTGGCTGCAACCCTTTGAGAAATTTTTTAGGCAGCCATAATTTAGAATAACCCTGAAGCGGCTCTATTTTATAAAGGGCACAGAACTGGTCCCAACAGACTCAAGGATCAGGGGAGCATAAAGGTTATACAACACCACTTTCCTCACTATATGCCTCAGGCTTGTGCCAAACATAGTTCATCTAGGATTGGCACCATAGCATAAAATATCATGTACAGTTATTCACTCCATGTGGGATTAAAATGAATAAAACAGCCAACATGTTATGTGTTTGAAAGGAGCTACTGTGAATGAAGCCAGTGATTTAATTTCTTAATGTGGTGTAGTGTGTGGGGCTATGGAGTAGTTTGGGAAGAATTAAACTCCTTTTCATCAACACTTGTAGGCTGGTTTTTAATTCCCTATTCAGCAAAGCACTTAAACAGACACTTCACTTTAAGCAAGTACTTAAGCTCCCTGGACTGAAACAGGATGTAAGCACATGCTTAAAGTTATACACCTGTTGTAGTACATTGCAGAATTGGAGCCTTAATTTGAAAAGCACAATGGTGCCATGTAGGTGATGTTCAACATAATTATTGTGCAGCTAGAATACTATAAATAAAGTTACCTATTGTTTCTAACTTTACTTAGGCTTTGTCTACACTATTGGGGTAAAGGCATGGCTACACTTGCAGATGTAGAGTGCTGTGAGTTAAACCCACCTTCATAGAGCGCAGTAGGGAAAGCGCTGCAGTCTGTCCACACTGACAGCTTCAAGCACATTGGCGTGGCCACATTTGCGACACTTGCAGCAGCATTGGGAGCGGTGCATTATTTGAGAGTGTGTCAGCATGCTGTCTTGTAAATTCAGACCCCCTGCCGCCTCTCTCTCACTCACTCACTCAAAGCAAACAGTAAATGTTTTCTTTTTCTCTGAGCTGATAAACAGCTGGCTTCTCTGAAATGGAGCTTTGAAAGGGCATTTCCGCATTCCTGCAGCCGATTTCACAATAATGACAAGAGTGGCCACTTGACTTGAGGGGATTATAGGACATTTCCAGAGGCTGCTCACAGCACAATAACGCAACACCTCATTCACACTGGCACCACAACACTCTAGCAGGGGCGCAGCAAATGTTATTCCACTCGCCGAGGTGGAGTACCAGCAGCACTATAGCTGCGGAGTCAGAGCGCCTTGCCAGTGTGGACGGGGTGTGAGCTAGGGCATCCGGGGCTGTTTTATTGCTCTGTAACTCGCAAGTGTAGCCAAGGCCCAAGTTACGCTACTCCAGCTACGTGAATAAGATAACTGGAGTTGACGCAGCTTAGGTCAATTTACTGCTGTATTTTCACTGCATCGATGGGAGATGCTCTCCCATCAACTTATCAAGACATGCTCTCCCCATCAGGGAAGATAATGGAGCAAGTAATTAAAGAAATCATCTGCAAACACTTGGAAGGTGGTAAGGTGATAGGGAATAGCCAGCATGGATTTGTAAAGAACAAATCGTGTCAAACCAATCTGATAGCTTTCTTTGGTAGGATAACGAGTCTTGTGGATAAGGGAGAAGCGGTGGATGTGGTATACCTAGACTTTAGTAAGGCATTTGATACGGTCTCGCATGATAAACTAGGCAAATACAATTTAGATGGGGCTACTATAAGGTGGGTGCATAACTGGCTGGATAACCGTACTCAGAGAGTAGTTATTAATGGCTCCCAATCCTGCTGGAAAGGTACAACAAGTGGGGTTCCGCAGGGGTCTGTTTTGGGACCGGCTCTGTTCAATATCTTCATCAACGACTTAGATGTTGGCATAGAAAGTACGCTTATTAAGTTTGCAGACGATACCAAACTGGGAGGGATTGCAACTGCTTTGGAGGACAGGGTCAAAATTCAAAATGATCTGGACAAATTGGAGAAATGGTCTGAGGTAAACCAGATGAAGTTCAATAAAGACAAATGCAAAGTGCTCCGTTTAGGAAGGAACAATCAGTTTCACACATACAGAATGGGAGGAGACTGTCTAGGAAGGAGTATGGCAGAAAGAGATCTAGGGGTCATAGTGGACCACAAGCTAAATATGAGTCAATAGTGTGATACTATTGCAAAAAAAGCAAACGTGATTCTGGGATGCATTAACAGGTGTGTTGTAAACAAGACATGAGAAGTCATTCTTCCGCTCTACTCTGTGCTGGTTAGGCCTCAACTGGAGTATTGTGTCCAGTTCTGGGAACCGCATTTCAAGAAAGATGTGGAGAAATTGGAGAGGGTCCAGAGAAGAGCAACAAGAATGATTAAAGATCTTGAGAACATGACCTATGAAGGAAGGCTGAAAGAATTGGGTTTATTTAGTTTGGAAAAGAGAAGACTGAGAGGGGACATGATAGCAGTTTTCAGGTATCTAAAAGGGTGTCATCAGGAGGAGGGAGAAAACTTGTTCACCTTAGCCTCTAATGATAGAACAAGAAGCAATGGGCTTAAACTGCAGCAAGGGAAATTTAGGTTGGACATTAGGAAAAAGTTCCTAACTGTCAGGGTAGTTAAACACTGGAATAAATTGCCTAGGGAGGTTGTGGAATCTCCATCTATGTAGATATTTAAGAGTAGGTTAGATAAATGTCTGTCAGGGATGATCTAGACAGTATTTGGTCCTGCCATGAGGGCAGGGGACTGGACTCGATGACCTCTCGAGGTCCCTTCCAGTCCTAGAGTCTATGAATCAACTTATCAAGAGTACCAGAGTTGACTGGAGAGCGCGCTAACATCAATTTAGCAGGTCTTCATTAGATTCGCTACATTGAAGTATAAGTCTTCATTAGATTCACTAAATTGACACCGGCTGCATCAATTGCATCTGCGTCAATCTCTCCAGTAGTGAAGACAAGCCCTTAGTTAGTCCCAGCCCCAGAGAGTTTGCAGTCTTTTTGTTCTGTGTTTGTACAGTTCTTAGCTCAGTGGGGTCCTGGTCCATTACCGTGGCTACTGTGTATTACAAGTAATAATAATACAAATAATATTAAATAGTAATCCATAATGAGCTGTTTAGCACAATTTGTCAAGCAGTACACTAATCATGTAGTAAAACTTTTTGTCTTGGTCCATATGAAGCCTGTGAAAAGCACAGTCTGCCATATGTGTTCCCTTCTAGTGATATTTACAGAAGAGGACTTCACAGGAGAGAGAATTACATTTTAACTTTATATTTCATGAATTATTTTGTGGTAAAGATCTAAAGGCAAAACAATAATTATATATATCTATAATTTTTAATTTAGAAACCTTCTGCCAGAAGATTACTTTCTAGAAATGTTGACATGAGAGCTGTTTTTTATGTAACTTTCTGTGGTGAACAGATTGAATAATGTTAACATTCATTTGCTGCTACAGATTTACAGGAGGTTCTGCCTTTTGCAAAACCACTAAATATGTAAATTCTAGAGAGAAACTTGACCTGAACTTTGGAACTATGGTATCTATCAAGATTCTTCCATTGTAATCTAATTCATGCACAGTCAGTCAGTGTTCAAGGCATTTGTTTCATTCTTTCAGTCTAACAGTCATCTGTTTTTGCCATGGTAAGGTACATAAAAACAAATAACTGTTTCCTCTTAACTTTTTTTTACGTAAATGAATTACAGCAGCACTTGTTAGTTGCACTAAAATTAAGGGGCTGTCAGTAGATCAGTTACAAACCTCTATTTTCAGGAGCTTATAATTCAGTTGTAAAAATTCTCTCCAGTACACAATTCACTTGGCAGACATAGTCTTAAGTGAAAAGCACATTTATTTATAATTTTTTTAGTGATCTTGGGATGTTAATGTTTGGAAAGTGATTTGAGATCCCTTAAATGGCAGACTCTGTATAAGTGCAAAATATTGTTAATAGTTGGGATCATTAATACACATTGACAGCATATGCTAGGAGCACTCGATTAAGTCAGTGTTAGAGCCTACAATGCATCTATTAGCAAATGTCTCCTGGATGTTATTAAAGCTTCAGTTGAGATTTGGTGGTGATTTTGGCAAGAAGAAAAATTGCAATAATGTGGAAAGATGCAAGATATCCAGCTCTTAAAGATTAGATAAAATGTGCAATGCTGGAGAAGTCTCTTAGGCTGATGTTGTAGAAGAGGGAAAATTTGAAGCTATAGATCATCCTTTAAACTTCTTGTAAAGTGAATGGGGAGTCAACACACTGGGAGTGAGGATAAGGATAAAGTACAAGGGTTTCTGTTATGCACTGATGCATTTATCATTCTGTGTCCCCTATTAAAAATATTAGCCACCAATCCTGCAAACAATGAAACGTGCTCTACTTTATGCACTGAAGTCAACAACCTACTTATGTGCTTAAAGTTAAGCAGTACTTTTTTTAGGGGGGGGGGCGGGATGAGACCATATAGAGACATTGCCATTTATACTAGGGCTTCAAAAGCCAAAATAAGGCTTAAAGTTCTGATAGTAATTTCCTTTAAAGTTTATGCTTATAGCTGCATAAAATGGGCCAGGAGGGGGGGAAGCATCTTTTAGTACATTACAGGGAAATGCCATTTTCTAATTGCACTTAAAATTGATTGAAATAAGAAGTCATTTGAACAAACAGTAACTCAGCTCTGTAGCTAACTACCTCTTTCATCCCCTGAAACAAATCCACAGGTATAGTCAGAGATATCCAGGCCTGTTCTTGCGGGACTTTAAACATCATTTGTGCATCTTTCCTAATTTTCTCTTACTCAAAGAACAAATAAAAGGAGTGTTAGAAAGTGGAGTTGTCAATGTTCATAATTATCTGAGATGCAGTGGCTATAAATACCACACTGCTACTAAAAATATATTTAGGGCTTCCATTTTGGGGTTTATTAATTTCTTTTTAGAGGTTATTTTTAGTATGTTTTAAATTTTATTAGCTATGCAAAAATCATAGATTTCAGGACTTCCTTTTTATATACTGTATATATTTATATTTGCTTTAACATGTATATGTATTAGTCAGTACAGTAGTATGACTCTATTGTACTATACATACTACTGTAATAAGTAATCTTTATGTAATGTTCCCTAGAGCACTTTAACAAGTACTGTCTCATACAGCACTACTTTAAAGTGTGCTAGGGACCCTTTAGTATGCACCAGCACCGATGGACCAATTAGTGTGCTTTTACAGGGGTTCTTGCAACCAATTTTTTGGTGGCCTCGGGGTGCAGCCACCAACACTTTTTTCCCTAAAATTATTCATTTTTTCTAAAGTTAAGAAAGCAATATGCACATACGTAGATCCAAATCATTGTAATTATTTATGTAAGGTTTGGTGTGGTTTTTTGTTTTGTTTTGTTTTGTTTTGTTTTGCAGACTCAGTCATAAAAATCATGCAGTTATCCCTATTCTTTACTGGACCTAACAGAATAGAAACACAAATAAGATGCTTTGCACATTCTTGTCTTTTTTTATTATGGTTTCTTTTGGTTTTTTTGGTAAAAGTGGTTGTCCATGTAACAATTCTGAAGTAAATTTAAAAATGCTTTGACATAATAGAAGTCCAAATAATAATGAAAAACATATCTGGGTGGCTTGGGTCTGGGGAGAAGAGGGAAGGCATGGCTGCGGCTGGCCCGGGGCTCCTCCAGGCAGGTGGGGAGACTCCGGGCTTTGGCCAGCCCGGAGCTCTGGGGCTCCTCCGGGCAGGTATGGGGTGGCAGATCTTGTGGCTCCAGGCGCAGGGGGTCTTGGGGCTCCATCTGCTGGGGAGGAGCACAGGCAGAAGGGCTGGAGTCAGGGGCTAGTCTTCCCAAAGGGGGGCTCTACCTGCTGCCCATGTGCCCATCGCTCACCTTCTCACCCCCCCGCCCACAGCTCGCCTCCTGTGTCCCTCCTCACTTCCCCACCCACCGCTCACCTCCTCAATCCCCTGCTACAGACACCCCCGCCCGCTGTGAGAACTCCCACTTGCTGCTGGTTTACTGCTCACCTCCTCACTCCCCTGCTCACAGCCAGACCCCTGTCCGCCCTCCTCACCCTGCTGCTGGCTCGCCTCCTTACTCCTCGACCAGGGCCCTCCCCGCCACTCGCCTCACCCCCAACCCGCTGCCCCCTGCTGCTCACCTCCTCAACAACCCCCGCTCACTCCCACCTCATTACCCCACCCCTACTCGTCTACTCCCCCGCTCGCAGCCAGACCCCTGCCTGCCCTCCTCACCCTGCTGCTGGCTCACCGCTCGCCTCCTTACTCCTTCGCCAGAGCCTCCTGCCACTCACCTCTTGTTTCCTCATCTCCTCACCCACTGCTCACCTTGCCACTCGCTTCCTCACCCCCCTGCCCACTGATCGCGTTACCGCTCTCCTCCTCATGCCCCGCTCACCTCTTGCCTCCTCACCCCATCCCCGCTTACCTCCTTTCTCCCCTGCCAGGCCCCGCCGCCCACTGCTCGTCTCACCGCTCACTTCCTCGCCCCCCCGCCCACTGCTCGCCTTGCTGCTCACTTCCTCACCTTCTCACCCCCCCTCACCTCTCGCCTCCTCACCCCACCCCTTCTTACCTCCTTTCTCTCCTGCCAGGCCCCCCCACCCACTGCTCGTCTCACCGCTCACTTCCTCGCCCCCCCGCCCACTGCTCGCCTTGCTGCTCGCTTCCTCACCTTCTCACCCCCCCTCACCTCTCGCCTCCTCACCCCACCCCTGTTTACCTCCTTTCTCCCATGCCAGGCCCCCCCCCACTGCTCGTCTCACCGCTCACTTCCTCACCCCCCCCGCCCACTGCTCACCTCACCGCTCACCTCCTCACCCCCCCAGCCACTGCTTGCCTTGCCGCTTGCTTCCTCGCCTCCTCACCCCACCCCCACATGCCTCCTTACTCCTGCACCAGGCTCCCCCATCCACTGCTCACCTCGCTGCCTCACCTTGTTCCTTAAGCGAGGTGTGTCCCACCTGTGTCTCCAGAGAGGCAGCGCATGCAGGAGCAACAGGGAGGAAGGTGAGTGGCTGATGCTCCCCCCACCACCATTGCACAGGAAACTGCTGTGGCTGCAGAGAAACCTCCTGATCACGGTGGCTGCATTTGAGAAACGGTTCTTTAGATATTACACACAAGCACTGTCCTCTGCTGGAATTAGTCTGTAGCCCAAATATTTTGAATTTGAATTTTACATATTTTAAAGCACGTTAAAATGTTGTAAAATCAAATAAACAACCTGATGAAAAAAATCCTTTATTTTACTGGAAACTTTTGACTCTTTACAGCAGTATAATCTTTTCTTTGTCCTTGATAAGTGCAGAAACTATATCTAGTTGCCCTAATTTAAAACAGTCTAATAACTTTTATTGTTAAACCTGTATGTTGTACCACTGTGTTTTTGAAGGTGACCTTTATAGCCAACAAAAAAAAAAAGTTTGAACATTTGTTTGTGTTTTCCAATGGTCTATAAACTCAAATTAGAAATCTTGCACTTTTTTATAGTATCTGGGGATCAGCCAGCATGGGTTTGACATGAGTTTTGAAGGAATCCTTCAGATGTATTTCCCATTTGTTCCTAAAGCATTGTACCATTGACAACACTGTAAATGCAAATGAAGCTTTAGAAAATAAAAATTGGTAACACTGACTAGCAAAATAACCCTTGTGATGTGACTATAATGGAATATATATATAAGTAAATCATAATTTTTAGGGTCACCTTTCTTACAAACTCAGTTTTAAAGTTTCCTCAGTGATAATTTTTGAGGGTAAGAAATGTGGGATCAAATTAACAAATGCATGCACCTATTAATATTAATGGAAATCCCCATATGTACATACATCAGTGGATAGTGACCTGCAGACATGTGCGCACACACATTAAAAAATCCAGTATAGCCAAATTAAGATGTTCAAAAACCATGACTCTGGACCTCTCCAAATAGTCACAGGATTGATTTAAAAATCATGAGGTTATTTTTGTAAAAAGTACTGGATTATTCTTATGTGACTTCTGGTTTCTGAGCCTTGAGGGTACATTCTGTTCATGTTTCCAGGCTTTTCTCTGCAACTGTGAAGTCTAAACATTAAGTTTATTTCAGTGAAAATGGAGGTTCTCATATAATCATAGAATTGCAGGGGTAGAAGCTTTAAGAAAAACTCCATATTGTGACAAAATCATGTGGTGGCGACATGTCACATGTGGTGATCCACAATCTGCAGACAATGCACATGATGGGAAGTTCTGCCTTGAGTGATCTGACAGTTGTTTTAGCAATCCCTGATTGGATCCTTGATCCTATATAGGCCCATGGGACATATCAGGAAGTGTCCAGGCAATAATGTGGATCTTACCTAGCTGACATGACTGTCCTGCTTCTCTGTTTCTGTATTCACCTAAGCTGTGACTTGGATTCTGACCCCTGGAACCTTAACACTGACTCAGGTATCTGTTATTGGCACTTGGCTGGGTCCCTGACTCTGTCTCCAGCTTTGACCCTCAGCTTGATTCTTGATGGCTCTGACCGCAGCTGGAGCTGCAGTTCCTGCTTCTCAAGCTCCTGCCACTAGCTCCTGCCTACCTTTGCCCAGGATCCTAACATTAAGTACATGCATCTTTGGAGAATTTGGGGGTTGATCTTGTAAGATATTTACAAATTGTTAAGTGGCCTTAACACCAGCTCAAATCAGTTGAAGATAAGGGCACACAGCAGTTAGCAATGAGGCCCTCTGGACTGCAATCCAGTAAAGTATTTAGGTCCTGATCCTGCAGATATTTATTCACAGGCTCAACTTTATGCATGTCCACCCCATTGTAGTCTATCCCTTCTGAATACCTGAATAAACTTAAAAGGTGTGCACACATTCATGAGGTATGTCTACACTGCAATAACAAACCTGCTTGGGTGCTGGAGCTGTGAAGCTACGGCAGCATGGACTTCAGCATGTGCTAGCTGCCCAAGCAATTACCCAAGGTTCTGGGTACAGTCTGTGCTGATGCCTGTACTGCTGCAGCTTCATTGCTCAGGTACCTAAACTAGCTGGATGAAAGCTAACTGGGACATGAGCTGCAGACGCAGCCTGAGGTACTATACAGAGGTGTCACAATAAGGTCAGACTTTGATGTATGCTGGTTACAGTATGTCCTTAGTTGTTTAATGCATCACAAAATGTTTGGATTCAAACATTTTAAGTAGATTGTTAATAGAAAATTACTATGTCAAACCTATCATGTTGTTGCTTTTCTAGGAACATTTTTCCAACAGATGTGAACATTAAAATTTGTAACACAGAGTTTATTTCTCAGTCTCGTTGGTTCCTTCATGTAGCTTTAGTCTTGTTAAAATGCATTTTTAAATAAGATGGGTTTCCATAATCCTTTTAATATAAGATAGATTTTTTTCATCCTACTCAGCATCTAATATTTCCATCACCTGTAAGTGAAGCAAACACATCTGTTGGCAAATTGCTTCATACAAGACTACAAAATTGTAGTCTATAGTCTCTGTATAAAAGCTATCAGTGTATCATTCAGTTCATCTACGTTCATAGCTGGGGTAGTTATTCAAGAAGCATATGCATGGGCTAATTGGATTTTCCATTTTGCATTTCTTCATTGTTGAATACGTGCAGGCTTAGAAGATTCAGGCTAATAAAACAGGCATAATGCTACATGTATATGATTACCTCTGTCTTGTCAATGACTTAATCCTGGAGCTAGTCATTTTTTTCTCAGATGGGAGAACAATCCACCATCTATTACAATATTAAACTGACTCTCATACTGCATTTACCCAGATCTACCATTTCTAGATAGTATTATAGAGCTCTGAGACTCTGTTGCTTCATGTTGTCTGAACAGCTGTTAAGAAGGGGGTTAGTTTGGTAAAATTTTAAGTTACAGGCTTCAACTGCGTGATCACATTCTTTTTTCCACAGGACTCATGCCTCATTCAGTGCACAGGATGGATTATGCTCACCAAATGAGCAGCTATTCAATATTTTGTTTTCTCTTCATTGTTCAGTGCGAGCCCCAGACTTTATTAACTGCATGCTGCCCAAGCCCTACTCTGAAGACAGATTTATATATCTCCTCATTCCCTGGGTAAATTTTCTAGACAGAAAGAACTTTAAATATAGTTTTAATTCTGCATATCTAATAATATCATATCATAGTATCTGAATGCTTCATAAACATTAATTAATGCATCTTCACAACACTCCTATCTAACGAGGGGTATTATCAGCCCCATTTCACAGATGAGGGAACTGAGGCACAGAAAAACTGAGATGAAAAGTTTTTCTACTAATTTTGAGTGCCCAATATGAGATGACCAGAGTACCTAGCATTATATAGTATGTGGTATATTCAAAACACAGCTCCCAGTGACTTCAGTTGCAGCTGTGAGTGCCCAACCCCTCTGCAATCTGGACCTCAAGATATTAGAATGGGCACTCAGAAAATGGAGAACACATAAATAGTGCCCACCTGTGAAAAGATTGGATTAATCACCTAGGAACTCTATGGCAGAGGTGGAGATAGATCCAAATCTCTAGGGCAGCATGCAAATGCCTTAATCATAAGACTGTCCTTTCTCTTCCTGCAGTTCCCTGCCTCATCCTGCAGACACCAGCCTCCGTCACCACACAACCCTGATTCTTCTCTAGAGCACAGTCCAGTCTGTGCATTGAATCAGGGAGGGGGCCTATGGAGAAATAGTATGTGGACCTGTAATTAAAAACTCTGATAATGCATACCACAAAGTGGCCAAATTAAGGTTTCATAAGCAACATTAATTCCAGCATTTTCTAATTTCTGAGAGTGTGATCTTACAGTTTTAATAATGTGCTTTTGACATATTTGGTGTGTATAATTTCCTGTAAAATGAAAAAACAGAAATTGCCTCATGTGGCATTGTATTGACTCCCAGATGGATTGTCTGTAGAGGTGAGCAATTGATTTTTTGGTTCAGGTGAGCCAAACTGAAAAATCTGGGGAAAAAAATAGTTTATTTTGAACTGATACTGATTTTTTAAATTTGTTTTTGTGTTTTTCTCACCGTAACATCAGCAACACACACTGAAAGAAATAGTTTTGGATTGAAAAACACTCAAAATGAAACAAAACGAAATAACTACTAATATGAACAAAAAGTTGAAAAAAAAAGTTTGATTTCCAGGGTAGTATTTAATATGAAACCAAACTTTTTGGCTTTTTGTTTGTTTCAATTCTGGGTGTTTTCCAGCCTCCTTTAAAAATATAGGTAAATTTCAAAACAAAACATTATTTGAAAATGAAACAGTTGAATGATTTTGTTTCTAAATGTTAAAAACAAAACAAAATCTTTTAAAAAAATACATAATCAATTTTTGGGCAAAACTCCTCACCAAATTCAACTGAAATTCACAAATAGCTTCAGTGCCCTGAAAAATGCATTTTCCTGAGAATGTAGTATTTGCCAAAAAAATTTCGCCCAGCTCTAGTCATCAGCAGGCTTGGTACCTTTAGATTCACTCCACAGACCTCTGCCATTTGAGCTATCAGTAAGAAGCAGTAGGCTGTAATTCTTTGTGGACCAGTAGTCTTGGTGCCACTAGATGGGACAGAACACCACACCAAGAAAGTATGTGGGTTACATATTTCCCCTAGCTGAGAAAATGTGTCCCGAGCGCCAGAGACTTCCCAGTTGAAATTCTGGGCAAGCCCTCACTTGTAACACCAACAGACTCTGGTTATCGTCAGGCGGGATCAAACCTGGGATCTCAGTGCATGAGCCTCTACTGCATGAGCTAAACGCCAACTGGCTGCTAGCTAAGACTGTATAGCAGACTCATTAATATCTCTCTCTCACTAGATGGGACACGCTCACTCACTCTCTCACCAGCCTTAGCCAGTTGACTTTTAGCTCATGTGGTAGAGGCTCATGCCCTGAGGTCGGAGGTCCCAGCTTCGATCCTGCCCACCATCAACCAGGGTCTGTCAGTATTACACATACCTAGGTGGCATCTGGCAAAGGCACGGCACACCTCTTCTCTCAGGTCCACATGGCTTAGCTTCGGAAGATGTATACCTGAGCCCTAATTATTACCAAGAATATGCACATGTATGTATAAAATGCCATATATGAAGAGAATATGTGTATTCCATACAAGGAAATGTATATAAACTGGGTGATTTAGTGCTGTTAACTGAGCAAGCCAGTGTCTATTCCAAAAGTGAAACTAATCCCCTAAATCCAGGGAGACTGTAGTTAAAAACTGCCTTTCAAACTCCTTGCTGTTAATGGTATAGCCTAGATAGAGCACTTAGATCTCCTTGCTCTCTCTCTGGGATAATTCATCTCCAGAGCAATATTACAGATCAATCACTCTGAATCAATAATATTTGCATGCACTTATGTGTAGTTCATGCTAAGGAGGGTAAGCCAGAGCTAATCAAGCCAAAACATCATTTGTACTCTTGGCAGCTCCCTGCTAACTTTGAACAGTCCATTACATTAAAGTGCAATGATCAAAAGATCTAGAACTGAAATAGTGAGTACAGCTGATTTTTAAATGGAATTACTATAAAAGTCAAAGTGCCTCGTGAAAGCATATGGGTTTCTGCACAGCTAATAGACAGATCTAGCTAATACCTAAATGCAGGCAATAAATTTCCCACAACAAGCAGACAGTTCTCAAATCTATCTATCTAATCTGTCCATCATGGAAATGTGGGGAACCTTAATCCCAACCGTGCCTATATAATCTAGCTATCTGCCTACCTATGTATGTAGCCCCAAGAGCCACACTGATATTTAAAAACTGAAATAATATTGCTCTTCCTACCTGGCCTGTAGGGGAAATAGCTCAATTTGTTTATAGTGGAGGGGTTTTTTTGTTATTTTTGCCTGTTTGATTATATGTGTAAGTGAGTGTGTAAGTGAGTGGGTGTGTTGTGTGCCTGTATGACTAATCAGGATTTCTTTCTTTGTCCGGAAGTGGGGATTTCTGAAAAAAGAGACTGGATTTTATTTTAAGGCCCTCAAGCCAGGACAGTTATGAGTTTAGGCACTTCTACAAAGCTGTATCTGTATTCTGGTGTCCTCTTAGATATTTGGCAGCAGCAGCAACATTCTGGCAGAATTTTTCAAATTGCACAGTTCACTAACAAATTACATGAACATGCAATTAAATATATCTGTGCTTTTGGTTTGCAATGGATTGAACATTAATCCAATATGCTTGCATTTGTGTATAGGATTTTTATATTTAAAGGGCCTTATTTTCATCTTTCGGCTTCTATTTGTGGGCATTCAAAACCGCATGTGCATATTTTGCTACATACACACACATTTTGCAGAATCTCCATTCTGCATGTGCAATTACTAACTGTAATACCTGCATGTATGACGTAGGCAAATGATAGATTTTGCATCCTCAAAAGCCATTTGTCCCAACAGGCTTTAGAAACCCATATTCCGACACTTACACACCTGCAAAGTTTAACACGTTTTAAAGTATGTCCACAATGCTTTGAATCTGCACAGCGTGGATGTTTGTATATGTATGCATAGGTAGAGGTGTGCACATGTGCGTATAGACATGGAGACCTGAAAGACTTTGAGAAGAAAGTTGCATTTACTACTATGAATAACAGTTCTTTGAACATTTTATAATTTACAGCTTAGGATACAATAGTAGCAATGATTGTGAATCTCCATAACACATCACTTTTTAATTGCAGCTAGAGTCTGAGAGAGAGAGAGAACTAGAGAGAGAGAGAACTTAGCTATTCCTCCAGGCCATACCACAGTCATTAGCTAATCTTGTCTGGGTAAAAATCCAAATTTAAAATTGTCAAACTGAGCAGCAGATGTTGAAAGGGAATTGGGCATTGCCAGAAAGTTGGTGTGCCAATGTAAGCTAGTGGATACAGCATGGAGAAAATTGGAGAGAAAGGAAGTTCCTATTAAATAAAACCCAGCAGGTGACAGGGACACTGAAAGTTAAACTAGAACATCTAGCCTGGTTATATTTTGGCAACCACATTCATATTTTTTACACTTCTGTAATACATTCACTCCATTCTCTGAAGGCTTGGACTGGCTTCCTCTTATTCACAGGTGACTCCTCTGTAGTCTTCTCCTAACTTATTAGATGTCATGATCTGATGATTTAATGACTCTGTTCTCTCCTCTGCCCGTCGAGTTGTCTGCCCATGTAGCTCCACTGGTACCTGCAGCCATAGGCACATTATGCACAGCATATACAATTGGCAGCCTTGCTCCAATTCCAGCACCCTGTATTCCCTCTCAGGGATGGGGAGTGACACTGCACCTGGGCTGCCTGATCTGGAAGGTGGGGACTGAGTGTGGCATGGATTTGATGTGCAAGGAGCTGTGGGACAGTGGTTGCAAGGAGGATGACTCCACAGGTACTGATGGTATGTACCATGGGAAAATTTCTGGTGCACCCCAACTACCTCCACCTCCATCCCGACTACCTCCACAAAGTCAAAGAGCCTTCTATTGGGTATTTGTGGGGATGTTGAATCCACCTAGATTTGCCAGAGTAGTAACACCACTGGGTGAGTTGTCTGAAGGGAATATATATATATACACACATACATACATACCAGGTCTCTGATTTAGTTGGTCAAGAGGGAAGTGACTAGGTTGCACATTTTCAGCCAAAACATTAGCATTTTCATTCTTCTTTTGTATGGCGCTGGTGAAATGGTAAAAGCAACTGTGTGACTACAGTTGGATCGTGAGGTTTCTTATCCAGTTCAGAGCAGAGGGTGTAGCCGTATGAATAGCTGTGACACCTCCAGGCTGGGCAGAGACTGGACAATCATCTGTGATATGTCTGACCATTTGTACCACGCCACAGTTGCAGTTCAGCAATTCCCTCACTTTCCATCTTTGGAGTAAGTTATGCACATCTTCCATGTTGGGTGTGGATACAGTTTAGAGCTCTCCATATGCGCCCTGGGGAGGGGAAGCCCAGAACTTGTACAGTTGGGTCATCAATTAGATATCTGTTCGGTACATTGGCAGCCATCCATGCTTCAAACCTCTTCTGCGAATGTCCTTATCTTCCACAAGGAGGGCTGTGGCACTAGACCAGATGGCTTTTCTTGATTTTAATAGGCAGGGTGGGGAGTGTTCTAGCTCATGGTGGAGCAATAGTGTGGTATTTGCCATGATCTTTATGTGCTTCCTATCTGTCGCAGTGCCTTGAGTATTTGCTGGCACCAGTACTGGGTATTTGCTGGCGGCAGCTATGAAAGTGGAAATGATGTGAAGGTGCTGTTAATTATGCGAAGAGCGGCATTAATTTTGGCATCCACTAAAATAGTGTAGGCCTTCACTCCAAACTGGGGCACAGTATTTCACTGTGGAATGGACCAGGGCTAGTATCAATATTGGGAGCATGTGGTCATCACTTCCCCAAGATGTTTCTGCAAGCTTTTGTATGATGTTGACGCTGGTCTTCCTTTTCCTTTTAGTTTGTTCAAGATGGTGATGGAAGCTGAGCATGAGGTCCAGAGTTATCCCTAGATATCGTGGATTTTCATTAAACCTGTAAAAAAATCTAATTTTCTGTCTTCTCCCTCATCCAATGTTTTCTGCGTGGCAGCTACAGCTGCTTTATGTGGCAGACAGCCCTAGGTTTTTAAAAATTTCCTTAGTTTGATTCATTTCTCTTGAATATAGATTTTTTTTTTCTTGTTTTTGGCTAGCAGAGAATTCTGGCCTCAGTGTAGATTTCTGTCTCAGTCTCTCACACACATACTTCACTTCCTTTGCTGTGTCTCCAGCCTTTTCAACTGTCTTTTATTTCCTGCTGCTTTCCCTTAAATAGGCAGTAAGCAATGGTCAGTATCCATGGGCCAACATGAACTGTTAACTCATTAATAGATATAATGTGGTGCATGGATTAGGAGCCTTGCATGTGTTTGAAAAACCACACACATTAGCAAAATAAATTATATTTCTTTATTTGTGGGTGTGTGTGAGAATTTAAACTGTGCCACTGCTGCCCGTGCTATTGTGGCTACGCTACTATTTATCCTCATGCTATCTTGGTGATAGCTGGTGAAAGTATGTGTACACCAGATGGGAATCATACCCCTAGTTAGTAGTGTAGATAAGGTTGCCAAGTTTCTAACTGCACAAAACCAAACACGATTGCCCCACCCCCTGCCCCGCCTTTTCTCCGAGGCTCTGCCCCCCCTCACTCCATTCCCCCTCCCTCTGACACTCGCTCTCTCCCACCATCACTCACTTGCTCATTTTCACCAGGCTGGGGCAGGGGGTTGGGGTCCAGGAGGGGGTGAGGGCATCTGCTAGGGTTGCGGGCTCTGGGGTGGGGCTGGGGATGAGGGGTTTGGGGTGAAGGAGGGAGCTCCAGGCTGGGGCCGAGGGGTTCAGAGTGTGGGAGGGGGTTCTGAACTGGGGTAGGGTGTTGGGACGCAGGATGGGGTTCAGGGTGTGGGCTCGGGGTGGCGCTTACCTCGGGTGGCTCTCCACAAGTGGTGACATGTCCCTCGGCTCCTGGCACAGGGGCGGCCAGGTGGCTATATGCAGTCCCAGCCAATGGGAGCTGGGAGCCGGCACTCAGAGCGGAAGCAGTGCACAGATCCCCTGTGGCCTTCCCCCTACCTAAGAGCCAAAGGACATGTTGCTGCTTCCGGAGAGCCATGTGGAGCCAAGTAGAGAGCCTACAAGCCCCGCACCAACCAGACTTTCAATGGCCTGGTCAGCAGTGCTGACCGGAACCGTCAGGTCCCTTTTTGAATGGGTGTTCCGGTTGAAAACCGGACACCTGGCAACCCTAATTGTAGACGTAGCCTCAGTACGTGTTTGCATGGCACTGATCACAATAGGGCCCTGATCTTCATTAGGGCCTATGGACTTGATTCTGTGCCAATTGAAATCAAGAGTTAAGGTCCCTTGGACTTCAATGGTGCAAGATCTGGCCCTATACATGCTACTGTGATGCAAATAATAAAGGATGTGGGTTCACAGCTAAAGAGATTGGAGTTCTATACTTAAGCAACGCCAGTGCTAGCTTCCCCACCCTGCTAATGTGCTTCAACACTTCCCTTGTATGACTCATTTCTCTGGATGAGATGGTAACTTCATGCCTTCAGTTCTTGCCATATCAGTCAATGCTTCCCATTAATATAATGGTACTTTTTGCAATGTGGACACCTGTCCATCAGGAAATGTGCTAGGACCAGCAAACACTTTTACATTTGTCAAAATGGGCAAATTGTCAAAATGGACATTATGACCATCTGAAACGTTATTCAAAAAAATATCGAGTAGAGAAATTTCTCAAAACCAAACCTATCCCACATAAAAAAATTGTTTTTGACAAATTAGTAGTTTTTGATGAAGAAAACATTTTGTCGAAAAATTCCTGACCAGCTCTACTTGTTATTCTATTGATAATCCTCTGACCCAAATTCTATGTTGTTTCCTTGGAATGTAAATGAATATAGGAGTGTAGCTGAGATATTTTTGGTACATTTCCCTGTATACTTAATCCCAAATTGCTCACATATATATCTTGTCAATTTAGCATCACACTATCTGTATTATCTAATAATCTTACATTTTGCTACCTGAAATAATTCTTTTGTATTCTGTCTGTTTAGCTGAATTTCATCCTCCTATTTCCATCCTTACTAAGGGCAACTAGACTAATCTTAGCCAAGATTCCAGCGCAGAAAGGAAGGTGAAATTGCAAAAGAGGAAGCAAAAGGCTATATTAAGAATAGGCTCTTTGTTTTGCTCAGTTCTCTAATCATAAACAAAACCCAGAACTCACCGAGGTTCAGTGAAAAGTTCATATGAATGCTTTGCTAAATTTTTTTGCTGTCTGGCTTTTGGACGATTTGGTAAATGTTTGCCCAATGCTTTTCTCTGGACTGTCTGCAAATTGTCCACATCTTTCCTGAAATATGGTACTCAGAACTGGACACAATACTACAGTTGAGGCCTAATCAGCACAGAGTAGAGCGGAAGAATTAAATCTCATGTCTTGCTCACAACACTCCTGCTAATACATCCCAGAATGATGTTTGCTTTTTTTTTTTTTTTTTGCAACAGTGTTACACTGTTGACTCCTGTCTAGCTTCTGATCCACTATGACCCCAGATCCCTTTCCACAGTACTTTTTCCTAGGCAGTCATTTCCCATTTTGTATGTGTGCAACTGATTGTTCCTTCCTAAGTGGAGTACTTTTCATTTGTCCTTATTGAGTTTCATCCTATTTATTTCAGACCATTTCTCCTCTTTGTCTAGATCGTTTTGAATTTTAATCCTATCCTCCAGAATACTTCATCACAATACTAGTGATGTTCCTTTGTGCTTTAATCAGAGCATATGAACAGCCAAACTGTATGGAGTTGCAAAAATGTGTCCAGAATGTAGCGTCAAGAATGTGGTATGATACTGAACTTTAGTAATGAATCCTCTGGTATTGAAATTGAGAGAGAGAGAGAGAGATTTATCTTTCTCTTTTTCTGCATCTGTTCTCTCCACATTGAATAGTCATGCTTCAGTTCAGCAATGGTGACTGTTATAGGACTAAAGAGAATGGATATCAGAAATGGCATAAAGCATGACACTAGTAATTAGAGATAAGTGAATAACTGACTTTATTAATTTGACCATTCTTCATTGTATATTTTCTGCAGTTTCGTCCAATGTATTTATTATTCTGCATTATTCAACACATAACTTCTATGAATAGTTTTGGCAGAAATGAGTGTTTGATATTCCTAATCCACTACTAACTCCACGTCAGGTCGTTACAATGGTCACAATACTGTTTGTCTTCTCTGATTGGTTGAGTATATTTTTTAGAATTAACTTTCTGGACCAAGTATTCATGATCATTGATTTCTGGGTGAAATTCACCCCTGTGTGGATGGCCAGAACCAGGCTGCACTTAAGTCCAACTTAAGCCATATTTTGAAGACCTATAGTGCACAAGGGATTGTGCTGGGCCTCCACGTGGGGGAGACATTGATCCCCTATGAATATTCTTTGATAGTCACTGAATTGGGCAAATCATGAGTCGAGAACTTGGTTCTACTCTCTCTATCCTCTAATACCTGCCACAGAGGGAGCCTGCATGGAACAGGGCTCTGTGCTAGTCACAGTGTGCTGTCTGCGTAACCCCACCACCACACACACCACTCCCCATTGTTTCAGATATACTATCTCGTTTCTGTTTCCAAGAGGTGCTCTGCACTGAAGCTAGGGCTGTATTTGTCCCCAAATATACTGCCCTTTTGTGAATATTCCTACCAGCAAGATCATTCCCTAGAATATTCATGAAAAACCAATGGAAAGAATGCAGAAGAAGCAAGTTCAATTTTTTATTTAAGTGACTATTATAAATTTGCTCCACAGCATTCATGATTTGGCATGAAAATGTTCGGAATAGAAGTATCTGTGCTTATTCGCTATTCATGAGTCAAGAAAAAAAATACCTCCGACATTCATGGAAAATTCAGTCTAATTACTTCAGAGACTGATAATTCTACTGTACTTGAACAAAGGTTACAAGTTCTTGGATCTACAGGTAGTAAAATTAAGGATGGAAATTAAAATGGCTGGTCAGCTTTAATTTTTAATGGTTCATAAATGTCTAGGTAATAAACATGCACTTTTTAAATGAAGAACAGATTATTCCTTGGCTTATGTCATATAAAAATGGTTCTTTTCATGTCATTCTTTCATGCTGTTTTTAAGGATTGCATGAAAGGCAGCTTTCCCTTGAATAATACACTAATATCAGGACCGTTCTATTCGGCCTTGCAAATCTCTATTCACCAGAATGCCCCTGGTCAGTAACTTCTGTTAATGGATGAGTAAAATACCACTCCTCTTTCCTATCACCATTAGAATGATAGGGTGAACAAGAAGCATATGTGCTTCGGCTGCTAAATTTAACAAGTGTGGCCTTAGGCCCCTCGGCTTCACATATACATTAGCAAAATCCTCTTTCTGTATGTAATTGTTTCTTTGTGTAAAGATTTTATTACTAGATAGATAAAAAGATCCAAACAGACACAGCAAAGCCACAACTATGCATGTTACTACAGCTTGTTTCAATACAAGCATATAGATTAAAATATAGCAGGGGTAACCATTTGCCTCTACTGAAATACTAAGCATTCGTTAAATAAGAAGCCTCATTACCAATTCCATGTGCCACTTTGTTCAGTTCTAGCCTTTCAGAAAGCAGGACTATAACCATAATGTATGTACCTATATGATGGGCAGAGAAAGGGTCCTTCTCGTTGATGGAGATGGTGTTTGTATTCAATTTAAAAACTATTAAAAATAATTGAACAATAAGGGTGCATAAATTTCTGGAGCCTGCCTGAGCTTGACATAACTTACACAATATACATGAAAGATTTGCAAAGGGGTTGTGTTCAACATTCATAAAATAAAGAAAAAAAAGCTTATTAAATCACAGCAGCTCTACTACTCCAAAGATAAAGAGCTCTGTCTTAAACAATATTTACCCATGCACATTTCTACACAGACCAAAAGGGTGAAATTAATTCACAGACTTTTGCTTAATATGCAGCAGAGTTTGTCTTCTACTCAAGACTAACTGATTAGAGGGCAGAGCATCACACTTCTGCCCTGAGAATATAACCCATCAGCACCATTTGATTCAGTAACTGAACTCGCCTTCTTTCCAAACCAGTGCCCCACTCCTAAGCTCAGACTGCAAAGACTCATCACATTCAAGTTTTTCCCCACCACTTGTAAGTGATGAGATTCATCTCCAACTTATGAAAGTACCTTGATCTCAGAAACGGGGAATGGCTGACACATTTTACTGAAGTTATAATCCCTGTGATTGGGAAAAAAGCACGTTCTCTATTATTAGGACCCTGCTGAGCTCATCATTGTAGAAACATATTGTAAGAGATGGCTCCTGCCTTAAAGAACTACTATCCACAATAGATAAAATATGAGGCAAGGATGCATTATTACAGATGGGGACCTGAGCACACGGAGATGAAATAACTTGCTGAAGGTCACGTAGTAAGTGTGTAGCAGAGCTGAGAATAGAACCCATCTCTCCTTAGTCCTGGCCCGTTGCCTTAAACTCAAAACCCTTCTTCTCTCACTACACTCATCTGGAGTGAATGTGAGTTCTGGGGAGATGCTATGGGTCCAAGTTGTTGCAGTCAGTGTCTCATTAACTCCCATGTGCTGTATGCATGTTTGCTGCTGCTGCCAGAGGTGAAGGTGAGCCAGAAGAACCCTCTAACCCATCTCAGAGAGATGGGTTATGCATTTGCAGGAGTGCCCTTAGATGGGCTGCCAGGAGAAGTCCCCCAGCTTCTCAGATTGTCCCCCCTCTTTGGCTAGGCTGGCCCCTGAAGAGCAAGGGGCAGGGAATTTCCACAGATCTCGCCCCCTAGCCAGGGAAGGTTTTTCTCCTTTTCATGTAGTTTGAGATTTCACAATACTGAAGCCCATTTTTGTGAGGTTGTCAGACATTTGACAAGGCTCCCTCCCAAGTCCTCAAACGTCAGTGGGGCTTGAACCTCTCCAACAGGAACACACATTCACCCACCACTATGAACTGTCCTTTCAGGTGGAGAGAGGGCCTGATTCTGACACCAATGGACTCAACTGACAAACTGCATTGACCTCAGTGGTACAGGGTCAAGCCCATATGGCTCCATGAGCACCGCTTTCTCTAGACTAATGCTCTCCCCAGAGTCTGTCATTGCTCCACTGCTCAATCTGCTGCCTCCTATAGAAACCAAAGACTCTCTACTGCCAGTGCCACTTTTACTGTTCTCTCTTCAGGCAAATGCTGTTCTGTAAAAACAAACACTATGGTGTAAAACAATGGCACTAATCAAAGTCAGAGGGCAGCATTCTCCATGCACTCATAGTATTGCAATCCAGGACCAAAAATGTTGATGCCAACAGAGGTATGACAGTGCAAGAGCAAAGAATGTCAGTCCCAAAGTATTTTTTTCAGTGCGTCAGGCCTATACTTCATTGAAGCCTCCACTTACACCACCACAGCCTGCCTGGGGTTCCAGTCCAAGAGCTCCTAGATTTCAAAGCTAAAGAAATGTAGCAGTTAATGGATATTAACTGTTTCATAAAAGAGGCAGAGCACATATTTAAATGAATGCATTGTCTTAATTTCTTGTCATTCTCAATCTCTTTTCCTTGTACCCTCCCCCTTAACTTCTCTCTCTCCGTATTCCTCCTAGTTATTCTGTGCTTTCTCTGTCTTTAAAATTCTTTGCTCTCTAGTCCTCACCATTTATTTTTTGCCTCTCTTTGTTCTTGATTCTTCCCCTGCCTCTCCATTTCATTGCTATCCTTTATTCTCTCTCTCTCTCTTTCCCTAAAGCCCTGTACCGCCCTGTCAATGATCTTCTTTTAAACACCTAAGAGTGTGTTATTTTGTACCCTGTACTAGCTAAAGCATCGTATGTCTTAGCTATATGTTAATCAACTTATTTTTAACTTTCTCATTGTCCTGTAAGGCCAAATATGTTTCCATTTTTAGTATTGAGAAACCAGTGGTTTATAATCACAAAACGGATTAGACACATAGTGAACACAAAGAAACAAGCTTGTGAGCAAAAATAACCAAAGCTATATATAAATAGGCATTCCACTGTATGTTTTTGTATAAGAGAGCATCAGTATATAATAATAAACTAGAATATAGTTTTCCAAGAAAAACTGTAGAGGCTGGGGTATGAACAGAAGATATATGCACGAGGACAACTTCCTTTGAATGAGCTAATTGATTAATTACATGTGCAAATCAGTTGTTTTTGTATATGGAATTGTGTATTGAATTTCCAGTTCATAAGTCTGAACCAAAGCCCAATGAAGTAATTGAGAGTCTTTCCTTTGGTATCAGTGTGCATTGGATTGGGTGCACAGGCAAAACAGATGGATTTGCATATGCAAATGGGAGATGCAATTAGGGTGACCAGATGGCAACTGTGAAAAATCGAGACGGGTGGGGAGTAATAGGCACTTATAGAAGACAAAGTCCTACAAAACGGGACTGTCCCTATAAAAACGGGACATCCGGTCGCCCTAGGTGCAATGGACCTTTGTCTCTACATTTTAAAATGTGGCACAGAGATCTGAGAAGAGAGCAAAGTACATGGAGTGACTAGTTGTGCCAGTAATTTCATAAGTAAACTACTACTGCCTATACTGAGAATTTCTGATTGGGAGCTTAGCACAGCAGCTGTAAAAAGCAGTTCAGCAGGTAAAGCTGGAGGTAAAATGCAGTCCAGTCGGGGTCACCCTTCCTCCCTCACACCTCTAAACCCAGAACTGTGCAGGGGAGACCACCCCCTACGGGGCACGAGGAACGATATGTCAACCTCTCCAAAGTCATGTGACTTTTGAGAAAGAACCTGCAGAGAGAAACTAGCCAGAGACTGAAGCCAGTACATCAACTGCAGAAGCAGTTTAAGCAGGGACCAATAGACATTGATGTTCTCTAGCTAGATCTCTGTCTAGCTAATCCCCCCTGAACATAACCCCACTGAAAGGGCTTAAATAATAAAACAAAACAAATCATGGAGCAGACATGACATCTGTTGCCATCATGTTGTTTACTTTTCTTGTTTGTTCTACCTCTTCCTTCTTCCTTTTGTCTGTCTTGGCTACTTAGATTGTAAGCCATTCAGGGCGGATACTGTTGCTTATTCTATGTTTGTGCAGTGCCTGGTACACTGGGCCTCCTTTCTCCAATGGACCCTAGGCTCTATTACAATAAACATGATGAATAATAACTATGCTGGCAACAATACATTTGGCCTCAGGTATCTTACATATGAACAAACCAGACAAAAACAAATCAGCAGCTTTGGGAGGGGAAGTGTTAGCCAAGGATGTGGATCAATCCCAGGTCCTGCAGTGGGAGCTTTTCTGAATAAAGAACCGTAAGAATCCTTGGTAAAATAAATCTTTTTGTATGTATCTGCACTTTCTCATTCTGCTGGGGAACAGAAATGGACAAAATATAGTGAAATAGGATGCTCTTGCATTAGGTCTATCTCAGTACTGAAGACCCTGAAGGTTTGGATAGGGTCAAAATTTTGCTTTGAACATTTAGGTGCTTATCCAAACCCAAAATCAGCTTCTTCCAGTGATACTAGTGTTGCCACTATGTGGTGCAGGAGAAGATTTATCAGAAGCTTTGGCAGCTACAAATCAAGGTAGTAAGAATGGGCCAGTTAATGATACCTTTACCCACAATGAATAGTACCATAATCCACAAGTGATTCCTTTGATTTCAGTGGTAAAACTTGTGGAATAGGCTTCTATTCAACATCAGTATCAGAATCTGTCCCAGTATCGTAAAGTTTGGTAGGATACAGGTCTATTTGTAAATAAACTGAACATAATTCTAGTGTAAATTTATCGTGTTTAATGCATTTTTGGCCAATTCACAAGGTAGTTTTTCTACCAAGTTCTATTCTTTACAATATTTTCAGTGCAAACTATTTTTCTTGATATAGCTTGATTGATGGCTACATCTCTTCTGTTTGTACATGGCTTATATTTGTTCTCTACCTTTCTCTTGACCAGATTCTCAAATGATGCCGCTCCAGTGAAGTCAAGTACAATTATACTGTACTAATATATATGTCACTCTGTGAACCAATGCTGATATACTCCAGGTGAGGAAGGGCCCTGGATTGTTCTGTCATTTGCTGTGTTGAACTGAGTACATATGGCACTTTGTTGGGCTCTCAGTAAAAATGTAAAAGCAATGTAACTTTTGTCCCTCATTTCATATTTGTACATTCTAATTGAATCTGTAAAGAGGGAGCTACAGCAGTTATCCATCTCATTAGTTCCATTCCAAGTTTCAAAAGTTTTCTCTCGAAATTTGGCTGCTTTTGGCCAATGAACTTTTAAAAAAACCTAGCATTTTCAACTTTTAACCCAAATCACCAAGAACAAGGGCTGAAGACTAGGTTTGAGTGGGTGTGTGACTGTGTTCCCCACCCACAGGAAAAGCCCATGCTATTTATCTTAAATGAGTGACCCAGTCTATTGGCCTGATTCTATAATTTCACAGACTTCAGTGGCAATGGATTCTTTTCCCTAGTCACCGACAATACGACCCATTCCTATGGAGGCTGGGTCTTGGTCCTTGGCTTCCCTTCTTTTTTACTCCAAGACTTCTTGCAAAACATGATGTCAGTAAATTGAGGCACAAAGCCATGTTCCCCTCTTCAGATCCTGCTGCTGCTAGATGCTTGAGCCTGTTCATTTGCTTCCCACTCTCCTAAATAGAGGTTTCTCTGTAAATGCTTTGCTGAATTGAGACCTTTTGCAATATCCTTTGTTGGGCTTAAGGGTATTTGAATGTTTTTCTGCAGCTGGGGAAATGCTTCCCCAAAATCTGTCCTGATTGATACTGGGAAATTTTCTTAATGAAGTAGCCAGGGAAGGGATTCTCGGCCAGGGCTCATGAGGGCCCCTCTGGGCGGTCTTGATTTCCCTTACTTCTTTCCCTGCCATCTATTTAGACTTGGTAAATATGAAGCTGGTAATTGTGATACTTCAGCCTCCAAAGCTTACGTTATCCCTCGAAGGCACAGGCTTATGGCAGGGTGGATAAGTTCCTCCCCTGGAGGGACTGTGCCTGGACCCCATGAAGGGGAGCACATTCCACCATCTTCAGGGCATGCACATTTCCTCCGTAATCCCTGGACTGCTGGGGGAGATTGTATTTGCAGGAAGTAGAGAGGGAGAAGAAAGGTGGTGCATGATGCTTCACCCTCCCTGACTGGCCAATGCAGAGGAGGAGAAGGGACATTTTCCTCTGCTCCCTCATGGCAATTAGGGCTCTGACGTGCTAGGAGGAATCCATCCACATGGCAAGGTGAGCACAGGGCCTGTGATTTTTGAGTGGTTCTTGCAGGGGAGTAGCTGTGAGGGTGTTGGCACCTCCTCAGTGTGCATTCACACAAGGACCAGTTGCAGCCTAGCCTGTGACTTGGGGCACTTGAAGCCACCTAACTCTTCTCACAGAAACAGAATGTCAAAGGCAAACAGGAAGACACAGCAATTCCAAACACCTAGCTCAGAAAACAGTGGGGTGCCATACCCGAGTCTTCAAAATGTAGGGAGATTCTAGGAGCACTTTTTTAGAAAAATGTCTGATCGTGGTTGAAACTCCTCAGTGTAAGATGATTCACTTACAGTAGGAAATATATCCCAGCATTCTTTTGTGTGAGAGCTGGCCCTTTAAATTTGGTAGAGAAATGCAGTTGCAGCCCTAGAGGGGTCATTAAGTAGTTGACTGCTTGTTGGTGCATCTCCCTTGCTTCCAACTGGTAAGTCTTCTTAGCCCTTAATATATTTTCCCCTACTGTTATTCCAGAAAATAGCCCATAGGCTGGGCATAGTATGTGGTAATTCTTTAACTAGTTATGAATGGATGTATTATGTTTTCCACTTTCTAAATAACTGTTTTGAAAAAGCACTGCTCCTGGCAAGTGTTTTTTTTCTTATTACTAATTTTAAAATGTCCAGTAAATCCTTTGTACAGGATCTACAAGATTCGTGTTGGTTCTGTACATCCTGACTAGGGAGCCCAAAGAAATTACTAAATGTACTGGAGGAGTAGATTTGTTATGGGATTTAGAGCAGTTGTCTATTCAACTCCAGCCCAGAGCAGTAGTGACTAAAAGTTATCAGCTGATTGTCACTGAGTGGCCTCAGTGAAATGAGTATTGGAGGTCTCAATCAATTTCCCTGTAGGTAGTTTTCACCATCATGACTGACACCATCCCTTGCATTCTTATTAAACAGGTGAAGAATTCAATGGACCATAGATAATGACCCTTCTAGGTCAGGATTGAGGTATATTGGCAGGGCAGTGTGAGGGGGAGTGTAGTATTGCTGCCTGTGCTTTATCTGTTCTGTGGATTCCATACAAAAAGGGTTTCAGCAGAATCAATCTGGCATAATTCACAAAGACTTTATTCACATACCATATTTACAAAGCGAAGAAATTCTGTTCCCAGAGCTGGTCTAACAGCCTCAGCGATGCTGATGCACAAATGAGGGAATAGCCCAAACAAAAAAGATAAAGAAGCCCACCTGATTTCAGTTTAATTGAAAATGCACAGGAAGAAAAGGGAGTATTTCTCAAAGGGAAAAGGACAAAACTGGTAGCAAAAGCAATGTTAGTTGCAAACTCCTGTCAAACAACACAAAGACTAAAGAAAATTGCTTTCCCCCCCCCTTTTGTTTTTGTTCGGATTGTTCATTATAAAACCAATAAACTAACACTGAAATACAGGAGAGAAAACAACATTAAAGACCTACAATGAAATGTTACTGAGATTAGTAAGGCTGTGGGCCAAATTGACAAATGTCTGCGAATGCAGAAGTGCACAAACATTTTGCCATGTGTTTGATTTTAATTGCGCAAATACTTTGGTACAGACTTTGGACAGATATTGGGCTTACATGCACACATAGCTAGTCACATATGCAGAATCAGGAGAGTATAAAATTGTGGGTGCATTTTTCTCAGGCCTATTTACAAATCTGTCCTGTAAACCAATAGTGTCTATTTATCTATATACATCTTCAGTGATGTGCCCTCTTCTCTCTCACTTCCAAGGCTACCTGATTGTGGAATTGGAGTTTGTCTCTTGTGTGATTTTCATAATGACTTGGTATTTAGTGTGTATAATGTAGTCTTACCATATTTTTACATTTTGGCTAACTTTCTGTTTCATGAACAATTCATCTCCTGCTATGTGTTTTTTGTCCTTTTGATTAAGGAAGGTTAATGGCCTGTATTTGCAGAAAGGGCTTGTTTTGCTTTCTCACCTAATCCAATTTAAATGAATGCTGGTCTAATTTTTGCTAGTCTTTCTTTTGATCTAGTCACCACTATTACAGATTCTGAATCATTCCTCAGTGGTAAATATCACCACACCAATATTTGTAAGGAGCACTGTGTGACTAATTAATGCGCTTACACCTGTATGTTTTCTGGAGACATAAGGGGCCTGGGCCATAAGGGATATGGCTTTTAGTATGAATTTCTACAACTCAGCATTACTTTTTCTAATTTATTGGAATTTGTAATCATTTTGGCAAACCAAGACATATTGGAAGCATGCAGGAAGTTACTAATCTTTTCAGATTCCTCATTTATCTCTAGAGGTATTAGGGGATCATATAAAAGTCTGTTCCTGCAGAACTGTCTCTCCCCTTTCTTCACCCCATCCTCAGTTTCCACAAGAGGAAATAATTAGTGTCTTAAGACTAACCTCCCAGGGCTCTTGTTTAATGGAACATGAACAATTTATTAGAGTAATTTTCACTTCCCAGGATTTTCAAAGTGCTAGTCAGAATAAAGTCTATTATGAATATACATAATGATGTCTACACTGAGTACTTTTTAACCTGAAAAGAAAGGCAACTCGTGTCTTTTTGTTTAAGATAATTTAGTCTTTTTTTTTTTTTGGTCCAGTTTCCCTAGTGCTTTGGCAGCCTATTGCCATGTGGGAGACTTGGGTTAGGTTGGTGTTAGCAGATATCTGTTTGTCCCTGGCCCTTGCAGGCTACTCATCATGCAACAATCTGGCACTAACTGCAGAGGCAGCAGCTGCCTAAAATAAATGGTGGGCTTCCAGTAGTGAGTTCCCCTCTCAAGGACCTCTTTCTTACATTCCCCTACAGGATGACCATACTTTCAAAAGTAGAAAAATAAGGACATGACAGTCAGGGAAGAATTTAGATTGAGGACAGGAGAGGCTTATGCAAAAGTTGGAAGTAAAGGGATGATTTCTTCACTTTTTATCTTTCCTACCCATTTCAGAATGAAACATTGGGCCAGTAAAGAGCCAAACTATAAAAACAGTATAAACAAAACCAGGTTGGATCTCAGCTAATGCCTGTGATTAAATGGGAGGAGGTCAAGGTGTCCAATTTGCACTTTGATTACATAAATCAGTCTCCCTCAAGAGAAATCACTGGAGCTATGCTAATTTACGCCCTGTGAGAATCTGGCTCATGCTCTTAGCTGGGCTTGATGAACCTTACTGATTTCTGTGTGGATAAAAGCACAGCACAGAGTTGGGAGGGATTCATCTTAATTTCATCCTTTTGGCAATCTCCAAGCTGCTTCTTGTCAATTTCACATCAGTGCCTCTCCCCATGCTGCTATTTGTCAATTTCACTCTGCTGCAGAGTGCTAAAATGACAAGAAGTGATACAGTGACCCTCACCGACATTAAAGTTATAATGAGAAGCATAGCAGTTGGCCAGCCCATATATTTTGCTTTCCATTCCTCATGCATATATTATGTATGCCTGTTTTATGAAGTTGAAGGAAGAAGATTCAAGGTTGTTTAAAAGTAGGAGGGAATACTTGTGTCAGAGCCACTTTTCAATGCTAGGAAGGAATAACTGCAAGTATTTTATTTTATCAGCAAATTATAACTCTCTCTTTTTTGAAAGTTTAAAAACATTAACCTCAGGCCACTATGTAAAATCACATTCTTTGCAACAAATGCTGCTCTGGTGGCCTATTTCAATAATAAAAGACAACAGGAGAACATAAAAAAGGACAGTGCAAGATGCTGAGAAACATTCCTTTCCCAGGAGGGTGTACTTAGCTTCCTCTTCAGACACTTGAGAAGTATCATTACCATGACAAAGCAAAATGGCAGACCCTGGGGAACATTACAGTAATTATAAAATGATCTTCTTTTAAAAAGAAATTGTGACTTATTTGGGCTTTGCTTATTGATGTTTGTCACTTTCATCATTCAAACACTTGTTAACAGCTGCAGGGTAAAAAGCTTTATTAGATGAGAGATGGAGAACATGCTAGAACAAAGCATCACACACTGGAACCTCGGTTACACCATTTGCCCATTGTACAAAAAAAAAAAATCTACATTTGCTAATGCAATAGGCATAGATTCATCATCATTATTTATATATTTGTATTACAATAGCATCTAGAGCTCCTAATCATGGACCTAGACCCCACTCTGCTAGGCACTTTCCAATCAGAACAAAAAGACAATCCCTGTCCCAAAGAGCTTACATGTGTTCTGTGGCTGCATTGTAGGTGTCGACATTTGAGAACTCAGCCTATTTCTCTAATACATTGTAAAGTGCTATAGGAATATGTGTTATAATGTATTATTATTAAAATACTGATTTTTATTGCTCATTTTAAAGAAAGTTAGAGCCTAAATAAAGGTGTTTTTTAAAGCTTATGGTATCTCCTGTCTAACTAAACCCCATTCCCCGGGTTTAGCATGACATCAGAAAAACCAGTTCTTTTAATCAGAAGAATTGCTCTTTGGGAGCCTGGGCAGGGAGAGTAGGCTGGATGGGTTTTCATTTGTGTGTATTTCTGCTGTGCCCAATGGCTCATATTTAAAGAAGTCACCTTCTAAGGACAATAGCCACTTTCTTCCTCTAGAAGAGCAATCAGGCTAAGCATGAATCAGATTCATTCCAGGAGCCAGAGAATGAGTAGGTATGCAGATGTGAATGGGAACTTCAGAGAGGGAGCTACCCAGAACTCCAGGCCTTAACTAACATGTGCTGGCAACATGTGTATGGAATTAAATAAATCAGTTAGGAGCCTAATAGAGCAGATTGCAACAATCTTTATTGTAAGGCAAGGAGAAGACTGCACACTCAGAAAAGCTTTGCACTGTATACCTAACAATCTGCCAATATAAAAAGACTGTTCGGACAAACTCCATGAGGAATAGTTTTTGGGTGAGTTTCTTGAGGAAAGACACCACACAAGTACTTAACTAAGATAGCACTTGCATGCTGCCTGTGTTGTCCATGCACACAGTGCACAATATCCAATAATAAACATCGCTTTTAAATGTACCTTTTACTACCTCATCACAAGCTGCATTGATTTCACCTCACATGCAGTATCCTTAGCACAGAACACAGCAAGTCAAAAGAGAAAAATAAATAGCCCAGTTTTCTGGGGCAGGCGGGTTAAGTTCCATCTGGGCACATATGGAACAGGTTGTGTTGCAATGTAGCAAAATAAAATATTTCAAGTAAACGACCTCATTATCATCAACAAAAATAAAGCTATCCACCCAGCCTTGCTATTTCAATTTTCTGCTCATTTTCTTTAGTTCATGTCAGTCTCAGCACCCATTTTCTTTAGTTCCTGAAAGACTCACTGTAATAGCAAACCAATGAGCAAAGACTACTTTCAGACATGGTAATTATAATGAAAAAGGAAAATATCAGGAAAAAAGATTGAATTTCGGTAGACTCCACCATTTATAATCCACCAAACCCAAGTTAGGAGGGACTCACCTTTTCCATTTCTTCATTCCACCGCTTAAACTGTTAGGAGACTTGTGGCATGTGTAGTGATGTAACTCTGATATCTTTGCTGTCTCTCTATGGCACGTTTAAATGTCTCAGAAGGCTGCTTGTCTGTAGGGGCAGCTGCCAGTGTGTGAGGCAGAGCTGATCTAGGGTATTGCAGAGGAGAGGAACTCTCATGCTGATTTTATTTTTGTTGTCATTTCTCTCATTTCAAAATAAATCACTCATGCAAAATATATGAGCTGTATAAAAATAGACCAAGGTCTACTGAAGACATACAATAAAGATTTTTAATTGTTATTTGTAGAGGTATCACACACAACCTGTGAGCATCTTGGTCCTGTGGATTAGCCAAAGGACTGGGACACAGAAGACCCACCTTCTATACCTGGCTATACCTTATACTACCACTGCCCATAATACTTCTGTGTTTAGTGCTTATCTGGCACCCATTATCATAGGAGCTCAACAGCTTGAAATCTTTAACGTATTTAATAGTGACCGTGCCTCTGCAAGGTAAGGATTCATCCCTATTTTACAGATGCTGCATTGAGGCACAGAGAGAGTAAGTGACTCACCCAAGGGCACACAGGAAGTCTGTGGCAAGCAAGGATTTGATTCCAAGGCTATTGCCCTAATGACTGGATGGTACTGTCCCACCTTGCAGTGTTATTGCAAGTCTTTATGCATTAATGTTTGTAAAGGGCCTTGTAAACTTTGTAGAGAAGGAGCTTTATCAGTGTAAAATGTTGTTTTATTCATGAATCTACAAAACTTCCTATCCTTTGCTGCAGGGGAAAAAAAGAAGAATCTAATAGGAGGCAAAGCTGGTCTGTCAAAACCTGTGTCTTTCCGTTTAATTAAGGAAGGAGAGGAGAGGAAAGTAGTGATAAAATCTAGAACCTTTTCTAAAGTCTGGGTCAGAGGGTAATAATGAAACACAAATTGAGTCAAGAAGTTAAGGGAAAGCCACACTCCAAAGTCACCATACAGAGGTCCAGGTTATTTCAATCGAAATTATTTTCAGGCAATGTCGCTCTCCCTAACCAGCCTTTAATGCCATAAGGCAGAAGGCCAAAGCAGTCAGTAGTCTGACAGCTTAGTTTTCTTACATCGATCCAGAAAATATATACTAGACCATTTGGACCATCTGCCACACAGGTGTCATTCACAGGAAGTAGGGTGGAAACCTGGGACTGTCAGTGTTGAGATGCCATTAGAGGATAAATAAAGGCTGCAGTGGGAAAAGCCTGAAACAACAAGAAACCTAAGAGAGCTGAAAACAACAAGAAATAATACTTACAACCTCAGGGTAATCGTGAGAAGGCAGAACGGGCATGCTCCTGAGACCTGGGGAAGCATACGACAACTTTCCAGCCTTTATCACCCAGAAATGGCTTAATATAACTCATGAGCCTGGCAAACAAGTTGACATTTTAAAAAACTGTCTTCTGCAGCACAAAAAGTGTCCCAGCATAAAAAGGGAGCTGCAGAAGCAAGATGTACACAATGAGCAGCCCACCTGCAGAGATGTAGCAGCCTGTAGTATTGATAAATCCACTGACAAAAAGTAATATTACCCTGATCCTTCTGAGATGTATTTTCTTTGAACAAAACAGACTATTCGGTTTAAGAAATTGTGCGAGGAAGATTAATGTATGCTGGGGCAGGGCCTCAGCAACTGTAAAGTGGCATGGCATTTTGGACTTCAGTGGAGCAATGCTGATTTACTCCAGCTGAGGATATGGCCCTCACTATAGAGGGAAGGGAATAAGGCATGAAATTCAGCTCTAGAGCCATACCTTTTGACTCTCTGAATGTAGGGAATTGTCAAGTCCAGGGTTTTTGTTCAGCTGGGTACGGCAATAGCAGCCCACTGAAAAATTCAGATTTGGGTTTGGATTCCTCCTTCCCCCAAGTACTGGTGTGCTGGATTTGAGTTTTGGCTCATGACCGTCAACTATTCTAAGGCAAGCTGAGGCACTTCAAGGTCACATCAGCACATGTAATATGCAGCCTTCTGATTAAATGCTGGATGTCAGTTACAGACAGATTGGAGAATGTACCAGTCTGCCAGCTGTGTCTTGTCCTTTTCCAAGGCAAGTGTCATTGGGAACTGTTTAGCTTAATTTATTAAAGGTTTTGAAATAGATCACATTGTCATCGGCTTTTTTCAGCACCTGCTTGGAATGTGGTTCGTGCCCACTTCTGTCTCATTTATGCTAGCACATTCTGAGTTAAGGCTGTCCGCACCATCCATAACGTAAAGAGTAGTGGCCGCACACGCTGCTTTGCATGCCATTTAAACTGGACTTACATAACTCCCTGTACAATTAATCACAGAACTAGAATTTGTGATTGATGTCACTCAGTACTTAATTTGTGCCAGGGATGAGCCCTGGCATCTCTAGGTTTGGCAGTCCTTAGCCCCTGGCACCTCTGGGCTTGCCGTGTCAGTTATGAAAGGAAAAGAATTGCTTCAGCCCCAGCACCTAATTGCTTGAGCCTCAGCACCTCCTTCATTACAAATTAAGCATGGGTGTAACGTATGGTCTTTGGCCACTTTGGTTACAGACCATTACGTCAAGAAGAGTTTGGCTTGTTACAGGAAGGGAAAAAGCGAAAACAAACCAACAACTTGCCAATACATCAGCTCAAAGCAGGAGGTTCAAGCTCATTGGAAACTGGCATTCCATCTGCTCGAGAGTCTTCTGGAACAAGCACGCTCGACATATGCTTCTGTTGGCAAGCTCATAAACAGAAAGGGAGATATTTTACTCTTCCCGCCTAACATTGCTCCCACTCACTTGAAATGCTCACTTGCAAATGGAGAACACTCAAATATAAGAATGACGCTAGCTTATACCCAATATATGTAAAGTTGGAGAGAGAAAAATGCTGAATGAATTTGAAACTAAAGAAGTCATTGATGTAGTCGCAGTAGTAGAAAGCATAGCTTGTAAGAGAGCCTCCCCCTCCACAATCAGTGGAATAGTTAAAGGAGAATAAAATTTGTTGTGCTGTGCTGGCCACACTTATTTCCATCCCAAGTAGATCCAGATTGCTGGAAAGATGCTTTCATGGACAAAAGATTTTAAGCCTGTCTAATTCTCTGCCTCTACTTTTTCTTCATAATAATGAAGCCATGATATGTGTGTATATATGCTTGCCTCTTGGGACATTAGAGTGTGTAAAAGACAATCACCATGCTGGTAGCAGCAGTATCAACAATAGACTATAAATGCACCTATTGTCTTTTTTTCAGACATGTCTTTTTGTCCTTTTTCTAAAAGGTCAAGGTAGAGCAGAAAAATCACCCTATCTTCTTAATTTGCTCCTGCAAACAATATGCACATACAAGTTCAAGTGTTTGTATGGAGGAAGAAGGGAAGAAAAATATCTCTACAGTTTGAGAGGCCAGGGTTGAGACAGCCTGTTAATCTACCCTTCAGTGACTACCTTGGGGAAGTTGTTACTGTATAACTAAACCCAATCTTAAAAAGAATAGTACCTCAGTACGAAATTGTTACTTCATGAAAGGAAAACGGAAATGTCAGTGAGAAAATAGTGCAGGAACCCGTGCTTGAAGTGGGTGGTTTATATGCATAGTCGTCACCATTAGTCAGCCTTTGCCAGCACTTGCAACACAGGGGTACCAAAGACTTTTTTGAACATGAAACAGCCGTGGGTAAGCAGTTGATCTGTTGACAAATTCTAATTTTTTAAATGGCAAGCATTGTAATTATGCTGTACCCATCCTTCTCACTCAATCTGGTTAACATTTTTCAGATTTCAGCATTTTCACAAAATGAGAGTTTCCATTAAATTATTGTGAAATTTCCCATTATTTGTTGACCAACTCTTAGAGCTCGTGGAAAATTTTCAACATGTGATTTTTCTTCTAGAGGGGAAAATATTTTAAAAAATGAATTGTGCAATGTTTTCCCTGCCTCAGTCAAATCTACTTCCTTATCCTGCCCCCTGAGAAAGGGGAAAAAAAGCTTGGGCACCCCGCTCTGCTTGGCTTGAGTTGAAGTTATAAAAATGAAACAGCCCCCACCTGCAAGACCTAAGACAATAGTTAAATGTTAAATAACAAGATAATGGAAGAAATTTGTTGTATGTTTTTAATCTGTATGTGAAATGGTTACTTAGTTCAATGGAGAGCACTGAATATAATACGTAATCAAGTACCTACAACCAGTAAACCTGACTTTAGGCTGTATTTCAAGTTCCCTGATAAGCAACACAAAAGGCCCTCTGCTCCTCCAGGAGGTAGTGATGGAGTCCTTTCCCTGTTTCTAGCACCACACAATTGAATTAGAACATCCATGTCATTCAGCAAATACACAGGGCTACATTCTGCACTGACCTGACTCCCACTGGCAACCTCACTGAAAATCACTGAGGTCCCACAAGCTGTAAGGCAGCAGAGAATCTGCCCCACAGAGGTTGATGTTAAATCTGATCTTAACAAATATGTGTCCACAGTATTAGCAATGATGGAAAGGGCTTCCAAGAAAAATGAGCACAAACTAATTACTGGTATAAATACACACTGCTTCTGTTAATTTAGGTCTTCTAATGCAACCATTCATGCTAGCAGAAAGGTAAAGCAAGACAATGTATTTAGGACAGTTCTATCAACTTTAAAAAACCCCAAACTTTTCAATATCCAGAATTTTACACTGAACAGTTCTAATGTGAAACATTCCTTATAATAAGTAACTAAAAGGACACAAGCATCACAAAACTGGCAGTCATGCTATGATTCTGATTCAGCTAAGAGTTTAAGCACATGTTTAACTGGCAGGATTCCATGCTCAAGGGAATGGGCTGGGGGGTATCACTAGTGCCTCATGTTGTCTGGAACAGCCAATCTGAGAAGCCCTTGGCTGGTTGCTATGACTCATAAGAGGAGAGAAGAGTGACACAATGATTTGCTTAATCAGAGCTTCAGGGTTTGACATGTGTTTAGTCCAGAACCCCTTTTCTGAGAATTCATTGTATTTATAGAATTTGAATTAATAGAGATATCCTATCTCCTAGAACTGGAAGGGACCTTGAAAGGTCATCTAGTCCAGCCCCCTGGCCTTCACTAGTAGGACCAAGAACTGATTTTTGCCCCAGATCCCTAAGTGTCTCTCTCAAGGATTGAACTCACAACCCTGAGTTTAGCAGGCCAATGCTCAAACCACTGAGCTATCCCTCCTCCTCCAAGCTCCTTCACTTCCTGCTTTCACCAGGGATGAAAGATGCAAGTTCTGAAATTCTGTGGACAGAAGAACATCTGTTCCTTATATATGGAAGCATGTGATTGTGACATTGTGTAAATAACGTGAGGGAAGACCTCATCTTTGTGACATTCCCCAGGCTGTGTCCTGACTGGAATGCTTGGATAAATTCAGATCAGAGTTGTGTGGAAGTCAGCAGTTTTGATGTTGAAATGGGGAGGAGGGATCATGTGAATCTTTTCTTCTATTTGTACTCATCTAGCTATAGCAGTCACACCAGATCACCTCATGGAAGATCCCCCTGAACCTCAGTGGGATTTTTGCTCAATAAAACTCTGCAGAATTTGCCTTTACATTCCCAGATGGTAGCATGTGCTTAACTAATTGGTTAAGCCTGCAAGGCCCTCGGCTCAGCTTCATGGCACTTCTTTGGGTGTAGTGCAATAGCTTTTGCTCATTGCAGCTGATCAATTCCAAAAATTCAGGTGCTGTTCTAGGGGGAACCCTACTGATTTTGGTGAAAACTGGAAAACCAGAGAATGAAAAGGGGGTACATGTGGAAGCCGTGGCATCTGGTTACAAGACCCAGCAACTTCAACATGCACTGTTCTCCATTGATCAAAGACATGGCATTCATTAACACTTTCCAGCATCACACCACCACCATCACAGCCTGCTGCCCTCTTGCTAGAGTTGAATATGTTGATGCCCCGAATGACTCATCTCCCAGGCAAAAAATAAAAGAAAGTATAATAGGGGAATGAGAGCCACACAGATTTCTGGCATAGAGGGGAGGGGATGAGGGGCTGCAGTATGGGGGCAGGAGGAACAGGCAGCCACATAATGACCCTAGCATTTAAGAAAAGGGGAGAACAAGCAGGCACAAGCAGCCTCTGGCATAGGGGAGAGGATGAGGGGCTGCAGGGAGTTCCTGCAATAGAGTGGGAAGGGGGCCAGTGACACACAGGGAGCTTGTGGGAGGGAATGGATGAAGGATCTTGGCCTATAGAAGCTACAGGAAGTGTAATCCCCATACTTACAGGGAGTGTGACTCATAGGGAGTCGCATCTCCCAGCTTTACTAACGAGCCAAACTTCTGAGCTGCTCTCCCCCCTCTCATTAGCAAAAACATACCTTGCACAAAACCTCTTTGTTTGCATTTAACCTCCATATCTCTCGCTGTCTGTGCCTTCTTGTTCTTCATTATCGCACCTCTATCTTTTCGTCACCTGGGGCCCAACCCTGTGAGATGCTGGACACCTACTGCAATGCATTGAATGCTCCCAGGCTCCCACTGAAGTTCTAAGGCACACAAAAGAGCTTTGTTCCCTTTTTTCTCTCTTTTAATGAATGACATTAGCAGCAGACAGTCAATTCCATTGTTCAGCAGCACAGACAATACCAGAATAAACACAGCAAAGTGGGCAGCTGAGCCGTGGCCTGTGAGATGGTCTCTCCTACATTCTGTTGCCTTTTCAAATATTTCTGAAATACTAGGTTTTGCCAGGTGAGTCATAGTTCACCTATGTGCCTTGCCAGTCACATGGCTTCCTCTGGTACTAGAAGTGCCTATGACTATGAAAGAAATAATGGATGTCAAGCCACTCAGTGGATGTTCTTATTACTGATACGTACTGAGATCTTGATTGCTTCTCCACCTCCTCCTCCTCCATCTATGCCTGCCTATTGCATAGCTGATGATTGCCTGCATGATGTGCGAAGGTTTTTCTCCTCATGCTATTGCATGGTTATTTTTCAGTGTACCCAATCTGCAGCATCTACCTTCCTGCCCTCCACTAATGCATTCTTCGACCCCATTTGAATGCTGATCTAAAAACACTGATGGTTTTATTTCCTCTATATTCTCTAGGATGTTTTTTCTCTTTAGATTCCCTCTTTGTCCCTGTGCCTTGTACCCAGAACCAAATCCTTCAGTCCTTCATCATTGAGATCAATGGGAATAGGATCTCATCTAAAGGGTACGGAGTACAAGCATATTTTTAAGAGGCTACGGCATGAGAGATGCTGCTGCTCCTGCTGTACTTGTACTAGCCTGTTCCTCTCTCCTCTTTGCAGAAGGAGCACGCTGTCCTTTGCTCCTGTTCTCTCTCTTCTTCAACAAAACAAAAAAGAAATCATTTGGAGCTTTACAACTTTTCTTTTCCACTCACAAGTAGAAGGATTTGGCCTGCTGTTCACCCTTCTTCCCACTGCTAGATCTTTCGCACGGTGGGAGTTAGAATGAATGAACATATTGCACACAAAAGTGGCATAAATACCATATGCAAAAGTAATTTTCTGTGTAGGCAGCAAATACAAAACTCAGCTTTTGACACCAGCATTTGGGATAAGGGAGAATCACACCTGGTGAAAAGACGTCATCAGGCAAATGCAAATGTATCCATTTTTCATGCTAAGTGGGAGTGAGGGAGGCCCATGGAATACAAGATTTGCAAACCTCACAAACCAAGTTCACAGGGCTTGCAGGTCCATACACCTGTTTTTCCCCTTTCTCTGTACTAGGGTAATTGTTTTGTTTTTTTTATTGAATCTAGGTCAGGCCTGCACAACTCATAAAGCGACGAGGGCCATATTACTCCAAAGAAAACAGCTGAGGGCCGATCCCCCCCCAGCCCCGTCGACCCCCCCCCAGCACCGCCAAGCCCCTACAAAACACAGCACCCCCCCAGTGCTGCCCAGCCCCCTGAAATACACCACCCCAGCACCGCCTACCCTGCAGAAACAAACCCTCCTTCCCCAGCGCTGCCCCACTGAAACACCGGTATTGAACCTTGGTAATATGTTATAGTGAGACCCTAAGGTAGTATAATTAAGGTAAAAGAAAAATGTCTATTTGCTAGAAGTAGAATAAGATCTTCCCCCAACTTTGTAATCAATTGCCCTGTTGAATGAATGAAATGTGAATGAGGAAGGTGTGGAAGGCAGCACCTCCAGACAGCTGCAACCCTTGGAGAGGGGATGGGAGCCAGACCAGATCAGTAGAACAGGTCAGCCACCGACTCGTAGCTCACCTCTTCAGCTCCCCACCCCCCTAGCTTGCCTCCTCCGCCCCCCGCCACTGCCCACCCACCTCTTCAGCCCCCCTCCCTCACCTCTGTTTGCCTACTCACCCCCTGCGGGCTCCATAGTGAGCCCATCTACTCACCCACCGCAGGCCACACAGTAAGCTCACACGGGCCGCATGCGACCCCCGGGCCACACGTTGTGCACGCCTGATCTAGGTAAATGGAATAATGAGCTAAATTGGGAAAGAATGGCAATCCACAAAATGTAGGTTGATACTGGGGTCAGATTTAATACAGCTGACACAAAACTCAGAGACCACAGCAGTTAGAAAGTCCACCCAAAAATGGCTTGCAGCAGTGCATCATACCCACACCTAAGGCCGGCGCAACCCATTAGGCGACCTAGGTGGTCACCTAGGATGCTAACATTTGGGGGGCGGCGACCGCATCAGCGGGACCTTCCGCCACCTCTGTTGGGGGCAGCATTTCTGGGGCAGGACTTTCCGCCGCCTCTGTCAGGGATGGCATTTCGGGGGCGGGACCTTCCGCCGCATAGGGTGGCAAAAGAGCTGGTGGCGCTCCTGCCCACACCCTCCTATCCACTGGGGTCCCCCACAACTAGCCAGAAAAATTCCAAACATGGGCAGTGTTGTAAGGAGGGGATGTGCTGATTCCCCACGGCAGCCTTAGATCCAGCTGCCAAGATTTAGGCCGTCTCGTTCCTGGAGGAAATTCCCAGGCAAAGTTGTTCTGTGAAGACAATTTGCATCTCCCTGCACTCGCAGTTGTTACTCTATCCCAGATATTCACGCTGCCTGCCCATTGCTCTCTTTTTTACCCTGTTTTTTTTCCACTGGACATTTTTCTCCCTGTCTCTTTTCAGCCCCCTTCTTTATACTCTCTTCTAAGTAGAATATGTACCCAGTAACTTCAGGGGTCAGACAAACTTTGGAGCCCACAATAGTTATGTGGGTTTCAGATCAGTTGAGCTGGTTTAAGAATGGAAACCTATTATTGTGTACAGTTGTCAATTGTTCAAAACTGGCCATTTTATTTTTCAGAATCTTTTAGGGGTGTTGGAGTGAGTGAGATGAAATTTATATTGGACACATGAATTAAATGGTTTTTGAAATTTTCATTCAGCAAAAAAATTCAATAGCTATTTTGCTAACAATTTTGGATTTTTTCTTTTTTTAAAGGGTATACGGTAAAGTCCTGGCTCCACAAAAATCAATGACAAAACTCACATTAATTTTAGAAGTAGCAGGATTTCAGCCATAAGATTTTTTTAATTGTTTTTTTAAAAGGCCATTTTTCAATTAAAGCAACATCAGAATTGTTTTGGTCAGCTCTAGAAATTAGGTTAAACATGTTTGCATTGTGAACCGGAGACGAGAACACATACTTTTATTTCTAGGTGATTCAAGGACTCAAAATCACACCCTGTTTACTCCATACTTACAAGCAATAACAGCATCTTATTTTGCCCGGGAGACCAAAGTAGCTGATTTTCTCAGGGATAGAGAAAACAAGGTGTAACTTCATTTCAGAAGCTGTCTTGAAAGAGTTGGACATCTGAAATCTTTCCCAGATGTACTGAGAGCATAACTTGCCCCAAGCCAGGAGCCTAATATCAATTTGTATAGCCCCATTAGCCTCATCTGACCATGTATTTTAGTCTTCTAACTACTTGCATCAGTGCTAGAACCTGACTTGGAAATGCGGTAGCAACCTAGGAATGTATTTCTCTTAATTTTTGGTCACTTCTCGGAATTAGAATGTGTCAAATATTATAGCCCAAACCCTCAGTTGATGTAAACTTCTGCAGCTCCATTGCTGGGGTTTTACACCTGCTGAGGACCTGGCCTTATGTGTGTGCATTATAGGGGCTGCATAAGAACATGTTGATTCAGGTCCTTGGAAGGACTTAGCAGAAGGAAAGTCTCAATTACAGGCTTCTTCTGTAGCTGACTTTAAAACTCCCAGCCCCCAACTGTAAAATCTCAAACGTTTGTAAAATAAAACAGTTGCAACATGTTGTTCTCTATTCTGTTAAGACTGAAGAAATTAGGGGGAGGGCTCTTGTCAGTCTTTGCTGAATTTTCTGCATTCAGTGATATTTCCAAAGCTCAATACATAAAAAGAAGGTACAATTAATTCTTCCTGGATTTGGACAGCTTGGAAGCTTTCTGCTGCCCTCTGTCAAGCTTGGCACATTGAATTCTCTCTTTGAGACGTCTTACAGTATGCTGTTTCAGGCATTTCAAAGATGTCTCTGCCTGCTCCCCTAGAAATACTCGAGATAGTTTGTGCAGAGAATGTTTCTAGGAATTGCATAGCAGTGGCAATCACCTGTGCTTGTCGTCTTCAGAATCAGAGAGCAAATATATATTTGGTTTATTTGTGCAAATGCTCCATCAATTGGTAAGTCAAGTTGCTATTAAGAGATGAATAGGGGTCTGAGGTACAGACCTAACTTCTCATGCCTTTGTATTTCATAGGGCATTATTTGGATGAGTGGATATTAGCTGCCTCCAGTTGTACCTGCTAGTAACCTGAGTTACAGTTTCCACTCCCTTCAAAGTTTGTGCCTAGTATCCCATAATACTTGTTTTCCATGTGGTTTGTACGCCCAATATTTTCAGTAGCAAAATGGTTTTGGGGTCCTCAAGAAGAACAAAAAATGATTCAATTGTGGTTTTAGCAGATGAGAGGGTGGGGAAAATCCACAGGTTTCTGCAAAAGCAGACATTTTCCGGGGTACAAAAGCACTCTGAGCTTAAAGAAGCTGTTCATGACAGTATGGGACATGAGAGGTGAAAACCTCTTCATTTATCCACACATTGCTCTTCTCCTGGATCGCCTCAGAAATATCATTCCTTCATCTCAGGTTTAGAATTAGAACTAGGTAAATAGATTAAACTAAATAACATCAATTAATGCCACTTTTTTTGGGTTCATGAACTGTTTGGGTCCCAGACTGTGATTGTCTCAAATTGATTCATTATCTGTTGAACAATTTTTGTGAATAATTCTTGACCTGTAGATTGTTCCTGGATAGTACTTTAATAATCAAGATGTTTTGATCGAACACATTAGTCACGTGGTATGTTTCTGTGCCCTGCTTGGACAAGTGCAACTCTTCAAGCATCTAGTATGGTTACAAATTCACAATTTGTTTCTCATTAACATTTTGCATAAAATTCACCATTTTGGTTAACTATCATGCAAGTGAACTAACTCATATAAAGTGAACACTAAAAGGCTGCAAGCATTGTCAAAGACAATTTAATATAGCGCAGGCCAAATAAACTCCGTTCTGCAAAAAATCTCAGTTCAGCCATATGTGATAACTCCCTGTAGGTCAGATTACCCCCGGCTGTGAGAAGACAAATTACAGCTTTCAGGATTTTTGTAAAATATCATGTTCCTCTGAAATTAGGATACCTTGTCCTAAAGGAATGACTAGATTACTATTCTATGGTGCCATGGACTTGATCCTTGTTCCTACCTTTACCAAGGCAGACCGAGAATACCTAGAAGGATTCAGCATATTAGTGTTCCAAAGTTACACAGTGTCTCTCAGCACTGTGAAAGCACCAGAGGGGTAGCTTCCTTCCCCCATTAGAGTTTTATCAGTTATCAGATCCTCTCAGATGCTCTTTTTCCTCCAGTTGTATCTTTCAAAAATAGTATTTTTCTTGATTTTGCTCTCATTTGGTTCCAAATTAAGCCAAGGACATTGCTGGGCTGATATACAGGTATCAGTGTGGCTAGTGAACTCAGACTTTAAAATTGTGAGCATTGGGAGGAAAGCTCTTTCACATAAATGGAGGTGGGTATTCCTGAGGGTTAGTAGCCAGGATTACTGTTTCTAGATTAATAATCTACAGCAATTAGCATGGAGATGGTGTTTTTTCACACTATTGAACGGATTGTCCTACTCCCTAGCACTCCAGTAGTCTGGAGTCAGCCAAACTTTCTCAGTGGAACTGGCCTGTATATATGTCCACAAGTTATTTTGTAATAACTAGTGTCTTAGCCCTTGCCCTTCACACAAACTAGTAGACAAGGTTACCTATTTCTCTCTCTTCTTGAGGTCTGGTTCCAATTTCATTTACTACATACATTGTTAATAACTCCATGGAGAGCAACAGAGTTACACCATATGAGTCTGTTCTGAATCGAGTCCTTACTACTTTAGTCACTGAGTCTTTTGTTTTTTGTTGTTTGAGCTATTAACAGAATTCAAACAAATTGGGCCTCAATTTTCCTTCCTTTGGAAGGAACTTAGCTGCTTATGTTAAAACAATTGTTTTATCTCAATGGTCTCCCTCTTAGGAGACAGGTTTATTTCTTTTAAACATATGGATCAGCTTCCCTCCTTCGACTGACTGTGTGTGGGTATGGGTTTTATGGAAATATCTGCTTCTCCTAACTCATCAGTCTCAAATTTCTGCCATGTTATTTATTATGTTTGTTATAGCACTGCCTAAGGACCAACCAAGAATGGAACACCATTGTGGTAGGCACTGGACGAACTCAGAATAGTTGACGGTTCCTGCCTTGAAGAGTTTATACTCGAAACATGCCAGGAGACTTCTGCAGGGTTTGGTTTCAACTGTGGGAACTATTAAATCTTAAGGATTACTAAATAAAGAGAGATTGTGATTATCTACGTTGAGCTACCTAGACTATATTTTATTTGTTAAGACAAGGGCTTCCCTTTATCAAGCTTTAATGATTTAACTGCCAACGTTAATTAGTTTCTAGGACTTTTTTCACTGATTTTTACAGGCTATGGATGTGTTAAGGTTAAGAAATATCTGTTTCCCTTTTACTTCAAAGGATTCTCTATGAACTCAGCATGGTTCTTTTCTGATACGATATCCATACCTAACTATTTGATCATCAGCCATTCTATCACTGTTCTGTGCATGGTTCAGCATATGTGAAGGAGTTCAACTTTTTAATCAATAAATACATTGTTTTTCTTCAGCAGTGCTTTTCCTGGAATGGGTAACCCTTTACCCTCCAGGAAGGGATTACCAGTGGGAAATGTACAGGGAAGGATGTGGTCAGCAGTTGTCTGTTCCTGACCTTTTCAGAGCTGAGTCAGAAATACAGCATCACCTTTCCAGCAAGTCTTGTATGAGTATAAATTGGTTTGCTCTGAATACTGTTTAATTTTTTTCCCTTCCCTCTTGTTACTCTTCTACATTTATATCTGTCTGAAACTATGTTGATGTCTCTGATGCTGATTTTTCTTTGGTAAACGGATTTTCATTTTCCTAAAGCTGGGATTTAGTAGTTTGTAAAAATGGAAAGAAAAAAAAATCAATTCCTGATCAATTCCTATTCCTCTACAAGTATCCTAGTAAACAGTGTTTGAAAACAACTAAACTGTATCTAACAGGTTTGATTCATATTTGTGGTGCACATAAAGCAAAAAGCATGCCTGATCTTGCTTCCTTGAAGTCAATGGCAGAGCTATCATTGACTTAAAAGGGAGCAATATTCAGGACCTTAAATGTTATAATTTTGGTCAAAAGATTGGAGGTTAACAGTTAGACCAGGTGACTGGATGACGGAGATCCTGGGTTCTGGTCCCAGCTTTGCTACTAGCTCACTGCACACCTCAATTTCCCTCCATGAAAATGCATTTAATATTTCAAAGCAACATTGTAAGGCTGAAATAATTATAAATATTCTTAAAGCTCTCTGAGATCCTCGGATGTAATTTGCTATAGAAATGAAAGTATCAATATGTTTTGTGACTCCACTGAGCAAGCAGGCTGATGCAGCACCCCACCCCACTGCATCACACAGCAGTGACTGGCTGACTTTGCAGGGCTTTTTCACTTCAAATAACATTGGTAATTTGCTGCAGTGGCTCCAAAAAGCTACATAACCTTCTTTTATATTTATATTTACCTGTTCAGTGATGGGGTTTTGGGGGGGCCATGGGAAGTTGTTGAAAAATACACACAATTTATTAATTCAGTTAGGGATGTTCTGAGTCTGGCACAATTATTCCTTTTCCAGGCACATTGGAGTGGAATTTCTTGCAATAGAACATCATGGGCTGCCCTGATTCCCATACATTTTCTTTGTGTCTCTGTGAAGTGTCCTCATGAGAGTTCCCTTCTGCATGTTGTCTGGAAATCACAAAGCTGAGATTCAAAAATTAATGAGAAGCGCAAAAAAGAAAATGACCAGCTGTAGCTATTGTAATGATTCCTACACTCACAGGCTCAGCAGGTTCTGGAGCAATCAGTTATAACTTGGCTTAAAAAGCGTAGAATTTCTGGTACTACATTTGCTGCTTCTTTGCCCAGTTTAATTGGTGGGAACTCTTCAGAAAGGAATAAGACTTGAGGTCTCAACTGAATCCCAGTGTGACATAACCTATGAGACCACTAGAATAAACACTGACTTTCAGGCCAATATATATTGTCCTATAATGAACAAACTGTAAAAGACCATGATTTGTTGCACAGATAGAAGAAATGGTATATACTTTGCAGCAGATATTAGGAACGGAAATGTTGTACATTTTGGGACAACCTACACCTCTTTAATTCAAGCCAGAATCATCTCCAGCTGAATTAGATAGATGGGTAAAGAATCTGACAGTGACACAGAGCAAGGCAGTGAAAGTACAAACTCAGGATTCAACATGGTGGCAGAGGGAGGATTAGTGCCAGTTGGACCCTCTCTCTCTCTCACCTGTCTGATTGCCGCTGCTTAAACTATCTAGGGAGGCCAGGGACCTCATTTTCCCACCCTCAGGCTACATGTAACTCCTATCAATGCCACGTATCCTGCAGTGGGAGAGGAGAGGCCCAGCTGTTTTACGGGGGTGACTAAAAGGCTCTAAAGAAAAAGGTTAAGCACAATTCAGTCTGTGTAATGTTTTCTCTCTATGAAATTTGTACTCGATGCAGGTGGGGGATTTGCTCCTCATCTCTGCTGCAACGGCTACTCCTTCCATTGACCTTAATTCATTTCCATACCCTGGTCTCAACTTACTGCAGACTGGAGGGAGCAGCAGCCCAAGATAGCCATGTAAACCCTGTCATTTCAGAAAGAATGACGCAGGGGGCTCAACCACCTGTGTAGTCAGAAAAGTGAACTGCTTTTCTCTCAGTAGACAGCTACGTGTTCATAAAATCATAGCCATATCAGTTTGATTAAAGTGAACAAAAGGAGAACTCAATGCCTTTCCTTCTCCCTGGCGGAGAATGTGACACTCATACAAATGAGGTCCTTGTTTCCCTTCCATCCTATCTTCTATCTGTTCCCTAGCTGGTACTCCCTGTACTGCCACACTAACCGACATGTGGATCCAAATGGCAAAGGTTCTGTGTTTTATTTCTTGCTTGAGGGTCACTGAGGATGTCTTTTCCTCTTATTCAGGTTGTAGGGGGAAATCTTTGCACAGATCTCCATCTTCTCCTCCTGGCTGACAAATTCCTAACTGTTGGCTAGAAGATCCATCTTCAGGTCATGCAGCCCCTTTGAATTCCTCCCAGTCAACCAGAAACCCACATTTCTGGATTTGGCCCACTAACCCTAAAAGCTGGAATTGAATTTTGGGAAAGGCTCAATGTATGAAGTATAGCTGTGGCCTTTCACAACTCCTGCTGGTCTACGGAGTGAATTCCATTGAACAGCACAGAGTTCCTCACCACTTCCTGTTGAAGAAATTCTAAAGAGCAGAGTCGGTATGCACAAGTTACATCATACTGCATCTCTGCAAAGTCCCCTTCATTCAGTGATCACACAGTAATTTACAGACTTTAATTAATTAAGCCTCAAACCACCCTGTCAAATATATAAGGAGTATTATTGCCTATAAAATTGAGTAAGATGAGGCACAGAGAAGTTAAGAGTCTAGCCTAAGGTCACTTGTCATTTCTGTTTCTGATCTGTTATGTCCTGAATTCTCGTGCCTGGCTCGGAACATTAATTCACACTCCAGTTCTGAAATGCCATGACAGAGAGTTTGGGTAGCTATTTCATGAAAGAGAGATTTGTGTTCTGAGTGGCACAAGCTGTTAATTTTCCTTTCTCTGAGCCCTAATACGCAACAGAAGAGAAAGTCACTCAGTTATTCTAAGCAAGAACAGAGCAAGGGAAGAGAGATCCAGTTCAGATAAAATACAATAATAGTTTGCCTTTATATAGTGACTTTCATTCAAGGTTCTCTGAGAGCTTTGCCGCTCAAAGGTGGGTGGAAATTCAACAATGTGTGTCTAATTAGGAGTACAGCTATGTAGCTAATGGTACCAATGCTCTAATTTGTGTTTACAGCTGACTTTTGCTACCTGAAAGTAATTTTGCAGGCTCATTTTTCAGTCACAAATAAGGAGGTTGGGCCTGAGGATTAGCCTTGTAACCATATAGTACTGCCGAGGGCACCGTACGCAGCTGTCATTGCCTATAGTTTGCTTTCTCACAGCCCCAGTGGTATTGAGATAAATGGCAAACTGTTGCTTAACCTGATGCCATTTTTGTGCAGGGTATGTTTGTTTGCTTGCTTGCTTGCTTGCAAATCTGTCAGGTGTGGAGAGAGGATAGTGGGTGCTGTTAACATTTTTTCATCAACATTTTATCTGGGAGAAAAGTTATTGCCAAGTCTAGTGCTATCAGGCAGGTGGAGCCAGATTTCCAAAGGTATTTAGGGGCCTTTAGCTAAAGCCACAGAGGGGTCCTAGGCTCAGCATTGAATATTTTCTCATCTTTTCAATGATAGGTAAGATGCTATTATTGTTGTATATTATTTGTATTCCTATAGCACCTAGTCATGGAGAATGTTGTGTTAGGCACTGCACACACAAGGAACATAAGACCGTCCCCAAAGAGCCCCAGATACCTTACAATGTAAGTACTAGTTTAAGTAGGAAGGGCCAGATTTACAGAGGTAGTTAGGTGCCTAAAATGCAGATGGGTGCCTAGTGGGATTTAAAAAAGCATCCAAATAAATTGGGTGCCCAACTCCCATTGACTTTCAACAGTGCCAATGAGAGTTAGGTGCCCAGCTCATTTAGGTGCTTTTTCAAATACCATTTGGGGCTAGATCTACAAAGGGAATTAGGCAGGGGCAGCTCTATGTTTTTTGTCTCCCCAAGCATGGCAGGCAGGCCAGTCACGCGGATTCGGCGGCATGCCTGCAGGAGATCCAGCAGTGCCGTGCCATTGACGTCCCCAACACTGAATTGCCACCAAAGCCGCAGGACTGGCGGACCTCCCACAGGTGTACTGCCGAGAGCTGCCTGCCTGCCGCCCTCAAGCAAATGGCAGGCTGCCCCCCCGTGGCTTGCCACCCTAATGCCAGGAGCCACCCCTGGAATTAGGTGCTTAACTGCCATTTTAGCTGCCTAAGTCCAAAGTCACATCCTCTAAAGATTCGCTCAGCTGCTGCCTAATGCTGTACACCCCTAAGTTTCTGCTAGTAAAATTCCTGAGGCACTTAAAAATCTGCCTGTGAGCATGGGCACAGCTGGCAAAGTCCTGACTCCCAGCAGAATCCTCAGACTAGCCATGCCCCCCATCTCCTGCAGGGCTCGAACTGATAGATGTTCTCAGAGGCTGCCCAACAGCTATCACCCTGCACAAAACACAGCTGGAGGAGACAGAAGTGATGGTGTGAAGTCCCTCCGCCAACCTTTAGCCAGTGGTTCGGGCATTCACCAGGATGTGGGAGAACCAGATTCAAATCCTTCCTCTGACTGACGTGAAGCAGGCTTTTGAGCCAATATCTCCTACCTCTTAGGAGAGTGCCTAACCACTGGGCTATGAGATATCCGGGGGCAGGGCAGAGAGAGAGTCTCTCAGTCTTTCCAATTGAAACTGTTCCATTTTGTATAACATACTTCAGTAGTCACGAGAGAGTGATTCTATAGCTGAGTGATAGCTCACTCCAGAGATGATGGTTCAACTCCACATCAGGCAAGGGAGGGATTTGAACTTGGGTTTCCACATCCTGGGTGAGTGCTCTAACCACTGAGCTACAGGTTATAAAGGGGCAGCTCCTCCTCATGTGTTTTGAGGTTTTTTATTTTTCTTGTGAGAAGTGGCTTAAAGGCCTAATTCCAAGAGGAGGGTTCACAGCTGTGAACCTCAAGTGGAGAGAGTTGCCTAACTTCCCTTGAAGGGCAGAGCTTGGGCCACACTTCTCTCATCAGCATTTCCAGTTGGCTGTCTAGGTGAAATCCTGGCCCAATGGAATTCAGTGAGTTTTGCCATTCAGTGTGCTGGCTTTTGTAGTTCCCATTTTTAGGCACTTAACTCTCCCCAAGCTTTGTACAGGGAGCCTGGGAGCCCATCTCGGGGCTGTGCATTCCATTCAGTGGCAGCATGCTTAAAGTTACATCTTGAATTTTTGATTGCAGCCACTGTAACTGACATTATCCAATATAACCTCTGGCACCATTTAATGTTTTAATAAGCATTCAGGAGTTAGGTTTGTCCAGAGTTAAGATGAGGCACTTGCCATTAAGATCACTAGCACTCACCTCATTCCGAGATTGCTAGGTTTCTGGAAACATCTTGTGAAAATCCTAGCCCTATGGAAGTTAATGGCAAAACTCACTGAATTCCATAGGGTCAGGATTTCACCCTTTCTTTAGCATACTGGGCATGCTCAGAAGCTTAAGCTAGACATTAGCATCCTCAGTGGGTACCAACATCAGCTCACTAGGAGACTCGCTCCCAGGCTTGTAACTTGATACCTTTCCTTATACCCTTCACTATTTCCTCCACTGTCAGGAATAATAGCCTCTGTATCTTCCTCATTATTACCTTCACTGTCATTGAGTTTAGAGGAGATAGACAAACACTCCACTGTCACCTCAATCAGTATAGCTGTACCTGGTAATGTATCAGCTGAGTCTGACCTGACAACCATTCTCCTGATATCTTTATTCTCCTTATTCGTAATTTCAAGTTCAGACAGAATGACTGCAGCAGTTCCTTGAGAGTTTGATGTATCTGAGCTGCCTGGTTGGGAGGTGAACAAGGACTCCCCTATCCATCTGCTCTGAGTTGAGCTCCTTGCAAGCTCTGCTTGTTTCTCACAGATGACATGGTGGTTATTGTCTGAGGGCTGATGTCTACTGCTTGCCTTATTTGATCTATTGATTGATTCTGTTTATTTTATCTTGTGCTTTTACTGGTGATGAGAGAAAGAATAGGTTGGATCCAGACACACAAACTAACTAGTTAATTGTTCTCTTTCCCTACTCTTTAATCTGTTCCTCTGTGTGTTTGCTTAAATTGGAGTTCACCTTGTTTTTCTTCTTTCTTATGTACTTGCACCGCTTTTTTACATATCTCATCTATATAACTCATGCTCCAGTTCTTCTCCCTCCTCACACTGGAGGACAATTGGATTGTGCCCATCCTTGTTGGGGCACAGCCCAAGGGCATCCAGTAAGCATAGCAATAATTTATGCTAGCAAGGAAATTTGTCTGTCTTTGCTCCGAAATTACACTCATCGAACTGTGCTAGGTAACCTTACCTGAATGCCAAAGCCTGCACACTGTGCTTCACTGAATATTTGTGCTGTAAAGTGTGGTAGATCGTGCACAAAGATGAATAAAATGAATTGTACAAATACCAACCTTCATGCTGTTAAAATTGATACATTCCAGTTTTATGAGAGTGACCTAAAATCAAAGAGTTGACTCAGAATTACTGCAGTGGAGGAACTGGAGACAATGTTAAGACCTTTGTGGTAATGAGTAACAATCCTGAATTATTGTCCAAGACACGAGAGCTCCTTGCCAGGATACATAGAAAGTTTGAGGTCAGAGGATGACTGAGAACTCAGAGAGAAGAATATTGAAATGGTAGCAATAAAGAAGCCCTTATGGTCAGGAATAGAAATGGATGGCGTGTAGAAACAGATGGATATTACATGCTTAGGTCTCTGAAGATCCAGACATATAATGATTTCGCCTGCTGATTATCAATATTGTATGTGTGTTGAAATCTAAAGCCTGGGACAGATCCTGAAGAGACATTCATGTCCATATAAAGCCCTGACAGAGCATAAACACAGTTTCTACCACAGCAACAGGCCAGACAGCAGAGACATCCTGAAGGAAGTATTTGCTTCTCCTGCACAGCAGGGTAGCCCTCCATAACATTACATGGAGGGCTAGCAGAAGGGTTGGATGGGTTTGCATTGTGCAAAAAGCAAATCCAGAAGAGCCAGGCTTCCTCCTCTCTGATCCCTTTGAAGGACAGGAAGGCATTGCCTATGCAGCAGCCGGCTATGGGAAAGGTCTAAAGAATTCTGAGGCAAGCATTGTAGTGGTGGATTATTTTCCTCTGTCCTGCTACGGTTCAAAGCATTTCCATTTTATACTCTGGCTTTTCTCCATTACCATAGAGCCTCTCTAAGTCACAGGTGGTGGCCATAGCAAGAGTGAGCCTCTTCTGAGAGAAATAAATCAAACAGTTATTATTTATAGAGATAGGGCAACTGAATATTAATTGGAATCAATGGCAATTACCATGCTAGGAAAAAACAAATTAAGATTAAATCAATTAAAGGTAATGCCTTGATGGAAGGACAATGATATTTAAATTAAATTGTTCTGAAGGGTACTTCACAGACATAAATTGTTATTTCCATTAAAATATTTTAAACATTTTAACATTGAAAATGAAATTGAATTCTTTTTGAAAGGTAAAGAGCAGAAGTGGTATTGGCAGCTTTTTTTATTCCTTCATCCAGGTCTGGAATTGCATAAGTATCATTTTACTTAGCCGGCTGTGCACATTTATTTTATACTTTCAAAGTACTGTATATGGTCTGCTTGTGAGAGAGGCTTAAATGGCAAAAGGCATTCATGTCTTTTAAAAATTTACAGTTCTTACATTCAAAATCTTTTCTTGAATTTTTGTTGTTTTTCCCCCTACAATGACAGATCGAGATCAAATCATCTCATCAAAGTGTCAATTACAAACCCCTACAAATTAATGTTTCTTTGCTGATCAGTAGGAGATGTAAGATGTTTACCCCATGGTTTTTATATATCATCCTGTGCACATACTTAAGGCTCCAGTCTCTGAAGTTACATACAGTTGGCATTCTTGAGTTTCTAAGCCTGGATTAATAGTAACAATGCTCAGATGTTGCCCAAAAAATAAGAGTACTGTCCATCCATCATCTCCTTCTCCTCCTCCTCCTTTATTATTATCATCTCTTAAAATAAGCAAGCTACTTTCTAAGTTTTATATAACACTATATATTATTCCCTGTATGCGAAATACTCATCCTATTGAGATCAAGTGTTGATATATGGAAAGAATATAATAGGAGACTTTCAAAGGCATAAGTTAACTCTTCCCATCCCATACTTCCTACCCTACACAGATATGTAACACTACCTGATGTGACATAGTATGTACAGAAGATCTGCATCCTTCACATAGTAAAAACTCCTCATTTACTTCATTTAGATGTTTCACTGGGTGAAGACTGAAGGATCAAGCCCAATACCAGTATATCTAAAAGAATTGTTTCCCAACTGGCAATGGTTTTGTACTGTAATTGATACGCTAGGGTTCTCTTTTCTTAATGATGGACATGTGCCCTCTTCCCCATTGGGTACCCTTGTGCCAGACTCAATTCAGTTATCCAAAGTTTGAGGGCTTCTTTATAGTGGTACAGCTTTTTGCTAACTATTGTGCTGGTGATGTGAATACATTGTTCAGAACAACTGCAGATAAAACGCTCTAGTGTGAACTGAGACAGTGCTAGTGGTTGGCACGGGCTGAAATGCCAGCATAGGGAAAGCCTAACTCACAGCAAAGCTTGGTCTGATTATGAGACAGCCTCCAGCATGAACTGAGGTGAGTACAGTTGTTTGGAAGGCAGCTCACACTACCAAGGATTTAGCCAGATATAGTGTTATAGTTGCTTGAAAAGGCTGGGAACCCCACTCCTAAGGCATATCAAGTGCATCTTAATTGGACTTGTTCTGCAGAGTACATCAATCTTCAGCAAAGTAGTCAGAGTAATAATTTCAAAGAAAAGCTATAATTACAGATACCCTTTATCAGAAGCTTTGCATGTTCTCTGAAGGATGTAGGTTTTGAATGTGTCAGGCCATCTATTTGGGGGATCCTGATAGCTTAAGCTGCTCCATGGCTTAAATTGCTTCAAGTTATTAGTTATATTTCACAAATGTCAGCGCTGCTCTGTAGAAACTTGATGTGGCCTTACCCAGGCAGTGCTTCATTACTGATATTTCTTTCTCTAGCTAGTGCCTTGTCCTTGGAATCCGTTGTCTTGAGTTGTCTGTCCCTGTCTCTTGCTTTTAAACCCCAGAGAGCTGTCAACTGAGTATCAAACTGGGGCCGAGGTAATGCAGGTCACTGATGTTTTAACTGACACTTTGCTTTGCATAACGTGCAGAAAACATGGGGGCTGAGCTTCAAGGTCAACCTCAAAATATGGGCACTCCTTCTTAATATTATTTTTGTAATAATTGTGCATACTCTCCATAGTGATGCCCAGTAATTTTGGGCTATATTTAGGAAAGATTTCTTTTTCCCCAGGAAAGGGGATTGTTTTTTCTCCCTTCACAGGAGGTAAAAAAGGCATTTGTTTTTACTTTACTTTCCTGCAACGTTTCCATCTAACTCTGCCAATATGTGGAGAAATTAGCTCTGAAGGCAGTTCCTCACTTTATTCATGAAGTAGAGCTGCCATGAATACCATGCTCCTACTTTTGCTGTCCTTTTTGGTGATAATCTAGAGAAGGTTCATGTAAACCATCTAGACCTGTAGAAATAATGCAGCATAATATCTGAAGCTAAGGCCAGATCCTCAGCTGGTGTAAATTGGCATAGCTCCATTGAGTTCAACAGAGTTATGCTGATTTGTCCAGCTGAGGGTTAGGTCCTTAAGACTTATTCTAAGATAACATGGTTAAGAAGGAACTTTCACAGGACCTGATTCAACTCTCAGCTTTCATTAATATGTCTCCATGGACTTCAGTTGAGTTACTCCCATTTTAAGACTGATTTAAATGAGAACACAATATGACCCACAGTGTACATGAATATCTTGATGACATTTATTTTGAAAAGGACAACCAAAGAATTTATCAAACCAGATTTGGAGCGTGTCTATCTCATTATCTCAGTGAGCATCAGGTAGGAGAAGACATCCCTGTTCCAACTTAAGCTGTTGCAAAACTCTTGTTACAAAAAGTATTCAAGCTTTCCCAGCACCTGATGATTTAAATGGTTTTTGAGTTTGCTATGTACAAGAAAAGTGGTGTTTGCTGCCTTTACAAACCTCTAGAGAAACATTCTGTGTAGCTCTAATTCAAACTAGACCAGGTGGGCAGATAAATCATTATGTAAAAATCCATCATTACCATCAGAATATTTTAAGGAAATGAGCAAAACTAGGTATGCTTCCCTTCAAGAGTTTCCCCCCAAAATGCTGAATTTACTATAATTAGTTTTGTTCTCTACAAAAACCTTCATTTGGTGGTAACGCCATTAAACAAGTGAAATACAAATTACAAGTGACATTTATATGATCATAATCACTCCTTCCTGGCTGCCAGGAATATTTTCTCATAGAGATCCTGCATTTCTGCAGATGGTATGAAAAAAAATGAGACCGGCAGAACACACCATTATTCCTGTGAGGACGTCAGTTCATTAGTTGAAGCAGCCAAGTCTTGACGAGCCGCAACTGATCAGCAAATGGGAAATGAGCAGGAGTATAAATTCCCAGCAAACTGAATCATTAACATTTGCCGCCTGCATCCTGGAAACCCGGTAAATCAAAAGTGTCATGATGTATCAAGACAAAATATCATTACTAATTGGGATTAATTTGCTGCCGTGGGAATGCCGACCTTTGCTGAAAGAAAATAAAACTGCTCATTAACTTTTCTTACTTATTTATTATTATTATTATTTTATTTAGGAAAAACTAAGGTGCCACTATACCATATCTTTCACTCAGTTCCATTCTTGTTATAGTTTGGTGCTTTGAATGACAAATGTAATATTTTCTGCTTTGACTGGACATTTGCGTTCAGAGAAAGTAACACACATCCACGCTATGTTAGTTCTGATTGAGAAGTGTGAAAAACATTGTTAGAAAAATAATTAAGGTAGAATTTTGTCTATTTGAAGGAAAATAGGTAAAAATAAGACATTTTGGATTTACTTTCCTATTTCTTTTAATTGTTAAAATGAGGCATGGGACTATTGTGGGAACACCATCTCTGTCTGGCACTCATTGGCATTCCCCAATGCTTGATAATTCTTAGCACTTACAGAGCATCTTTTTATCTTCGAAGGACTTTGCAACTGTTATCCAGCTGATCCTCAAAACACTCTTCTGAGAAAATGCTACTGAGAATACGAGCTACAGAGCCATTTATGGAGGATCAGGCCTATTATAATTTTTCATCAGTGGCCGCAAGGAGCCCTGAAAGAGCATTCATTGATAAAGTGAAGGCCATCAACCCCTATAAATGTGTGACAGGACAGTTTGGGTGGAGAGGGCCTACTGTCAAACACATGGCACTTGACCACCTGTAAGCTGCTGGTGAATGTGTGTTACAGATCCCTCTTTGTGCTGGTCCACAGATCATATGAGTTGTTACAGCTCCCAGCTATAAAGTCTTGGCTATTTAGTTCATGCTGTGGCACCTAATGTTTTAAGCTCTGGGGGGGTCCCCTGTTCAGTCTCTGGTGCATCAGCCATTGTGGATACCATCACACACTTGTGTCCTGGACCTCATTCATAGACTAGTACAAAGTGGAGGTGTGATGGAGTATTCACCCCACCCCAGCCCCAAAAGGATTAAGGAAGCTGAGAAAGGGCCAGTTAGTGAGATAGGCCACACATGAGGGGTGTACACTGGAGAAGCAACCCCAATGAGAAGATGGAGTTCAGCTAAGCAGGTGTGGGCTGAGCTAGTATAAAGCCAGGAAACTGGCAATAGAAATGACTGCAGTGAGGAAGTCTGTAGCCACCCTCTGTGCATTAAAGAGGAAAGTCTGGGAAAGAGTATGACCCTGGGAGCTGGCCCTGAGGAAAGGGTGTACCTAGAAGAGAGAAGGGTGATGATGAGAGCCTGTGGGAGGTGGGTAGGAAGCAGCCCAAGGAGAGAGCAGCAAGGGTAGGGACTGAGCAGACCTTGCAGTGGTGCTGGAACAATGTGTATAGTGGGGGTGCTGAGAGCCTTGAACCAAACTGTAAACCCTATATATGGTGGAAACCACTTCAAGCCAGGGCGTGCCGCCACACCCCCAATGCCTCTATTTCCAGCACCTGTGAGACCTTTGCTGTGTGTTGTAGGGTCTCTGGACTGGAACGCAGAGTAGTGGGTAGGCCAGATTCCTCTATCAGTCACTAACTGATTGGCATTGCCTGGACAATGGGTCCAGTGAGAGATTGTACCTCAGAAGGGGAAGCCACATAATAACCTGGCCGGAGGAGGAGTTCTGAGGAGGAAGCTGCAGCTCCTGGAGCAAGAGAGGGGCCACAGAGTGAGAGGTATGACAATAGGCTGAGAGACGGCAAGGGGAGGCATCAGACCTGGAAGACAGCTAATCCCCAAAACAGCAAGGAGCAGGCGCCATCTGCAGTGAGTACCCCATGATAGGCGGTTCCATTCTGACTGGTCAGCATTTTAAATCCAGTTGCACTGGTATAAATGCCTACACAATGTCCAGGGCGCAATGAATAGATCAGGAATGATGATTAGGCCAAATAGTTGAATCCTGAAGATGATGAAGTTGAGTAGGCTTGTTCTTTCCTCAGAAGGCCTGCCACAGCCTTGGGCTGAAGTGAGGAAATGTTAGTCAGGGTTGTGGTAAAAAATATAGGCTTCTCTATATGAGAGGAAGATCTCCGGAGAGAGGTCCTTATCCAGTTTAAGGCAAATATATGGGTGGTTCCTACTCATCCATATTGATCAGGGAGAAAAAAGGAGGGAAAGAGAAAAGAGGTGGTCAGGAAGGAGAAAATAATAGTGGCAAGGAACAGACAGCACTGTTGGGGATGGAGATGTCTCCTGACACCCCCCGTACCATCACCTAGCAACACCCAATTGCCCAGGTCACCCCTTTACTTCTAACACCAGCTCCTGACCTACCCATAACAATATGAAAAATGGACTAAAGGAGAGTACACTGCTCAAACTCCTCCCCTCTGCTCCCCTTTCCCCTGCCCTCACCCCCCGGCCAGCTGTGACCAGGAAACATTTCACATGGAACCCATTTCCCACATATTTCACGAGAGGGTGCCTTCCTTTATTTATTGTGAGGCTTGTGAGATTTTAAAAGGCCCTGCCAAAATACATTTGAGTGTTCAAGAAGTGGTAAATGATACCTGAAAAATAACCCATGACATTACTGAGACAATAATATACAATTAGTTTAAAAAGTTGACAAAATATTCCTTTTTCTTTCCATAGTATTAAGCATATTAAAAGTTTTTCAGTGCCTGTTCAACAGGTGCATGAGTAACCATGTGCTTGAATCCTTGCCCACTCTGAGCTGCTCCCCAGGTCTGCCTTAATGCGTCCCCAAAGCCCTCTACAAACAGTAGTTAAACATATATTTAGTCTGCCAGGTTTATGAATGTATCTCATTACTTTCTCATGTGCACCCCAGCCCCTCATGATTCCTTGGCTTTCCTACTTATACACTAACTAAATCATAGTTTCTCCCATAAATACAGTACAACATGAAATTATTATCAGAGCTCCATGATTGTATTGAAAATGGGGAATGGTAGAACTGTAACACCTTCTTCTAATGATTTAAGTTTCTAATCTTGTGACCCTCCCTGCGTGCTGTCTCATAAACTGTAATCACATACTAGAGTTCACCACATATTTTGTCCGGAGCTTATTACTCTGTGTTGGGTTTCATAATGTGTGTGTGTGGGGGGGTCATTTTTAACAAACCCATTATTTTTCTGATCAACCCAAAGAGGGGAGAGGATGTATTGTGTGTGTCTGCTCAGTCTCCTCACAATAGGCTATTCTACCTCCTGGACTCTTCCATCATTGTGAGACAAGGTAACGGTTATAGTAACAATGACAGTGCATATTTGGGGTATTCAAACTGACAGTAGAAAGGACAATGGTCTATAAATAATTAAGAAAAAGTCATTTGTACACTATATTTAGCGCTGAGAGATAAGCTCTCATTTCAACTTCAGGCATGTTGCAGCCAAAATTGATAGTCCAAGGTCAACTTGAGTGTTGCACATAGCTCCATCTGAAATAATGTTGTCCTTTTCAGTTATAGGGGCCAGACCCAGCCTTGGTGTAAACCTGGTATTGAAGTCAATCAGAGGTTTCTTCACTGTTGCCAGTACTAGATTTGCCCCATAATTCTTTTTGAATATCTTTGGGCTGAGACTAACCTGCTGCAGTGGTGTTTAGGGGTTGTAAATGAACCACCAAGGTCGAGGGAAGAATTCTTTCATCTCAGGAGCAGTGTAAGGCCAATGTAAGCCTTACACTGCTGCTTCTTGCAAGCCACACAGAGGGGAAAAGCTGGGGCTGGCAGAGGGAAGAGAGATGTCGAGGAGGGCGAGGGAGTAGTGGTAGCACTTGATGCTATGCAGAGTCTGGGCTGTGATCCATAAGCACCTTGGGACAGGCCACTTTTGCCACCCCTTCTTGCTGTGCAACATCTGCTGTGTTTCTTCTATCAGGAGATGCCAAAGAGAGTCAGTGGGGGAGGAGGGGGGGGGGTCAAGATCTTGAAATAGAAGAAGAGCCATATTTACAGCAGAAATGGATTTGGCCAAATATATTTATAAACATCACATTAAAAAAATGTAGGAAAAAACTGCTACTGTGTTAGATTTTTTTTCACCTCTTCCTAACCCCTACCTCCTCCTCCCCCAGGCCTGATAGGTATTTGACTTTCCTGGGCATTTGTTATGTATATGTTAGGCAATGGACTCATCAGAAGATAATAGAAATATTGAGAAATACTGTATGCTTATCAAAGATTAAATTAAAAACAGTTCTCATTATGGGCAGCTATGTTATTCTTGTGCCCCAGACCTTGTGGCTCATCTGTTTAATATGTATGTAGGATGGCTTTCAGACACATGATAAACTACCAGCTTGTCTACTGAGCCCAAGCTGACTTTATTAACACCATCATTAAAAACACATAGACAGTATTTCATTAATTTAGAAGCAAGAAGCTGTTTTAATTAGATACTGTAACTAAGTTTAAACTTCCCTTTATCTAACTTCAGCGTCAGACACCTGGACTGTGACAATGTCTTTAGTGAAGCAAAAGGTCCTTTTTCCAACCAAATCCATAGGAACTTGTAACATTTACCCGTACATTTGTATTATTAAGATAAGCGGTACCAGGCCACGTCAAGAACAGGGACTCTCAAGTCAATAGGCAAACAGATGAGCTGCACGTCAGCAGTACGGTGGTTGGGGCACTAGCCTAGGACTTGGAGACCTGGGGTCAATTCCCTGCTTTACCACAGATGTCCTGACTGACCTTGTTGCAAGTTACTTAGCCTCACAGTGCCCCATCTGTAAAGTGGAGGTAAAAATCATGCCCTATCTCACAAGGATCTTGTGAGGATAAATACGGTACAGGGTGTGAAGCACTTTGAGATCTACTGATGAAAAGTGCTATATAAGAGCTTGACATTTTTTAATTTAAGATAGTCTGTCAAAGTGAACTATTTATTCTGTGGCCGTACCTTACATAGTGAATTTAAAAAGTTGCATTAATGTGACTATGACTAAATATTACAACAAGAATAAACTATTTCAAATTCTCATCTAACATTGGACTTATTTTACCCCTTGTCATGGTATAATTCCCCACTCTGAACCTTAGCGTCCAAAAGATAGGGTACCAGCATGAATTCCTCTAAGCTCAATTAACAGCTTAGTACTTGTAGCGCTGCCACCAACCAGGAATTCCAGTGCCTGGTACACTCTGGTCCCCACAAAACCTTGCCCGGGGACCCCCCAAGACCCAGACCCTCTGGATCTTAACACAAGGAAAGTAAACCCTTTCCTTCACTCTTGCCTCTCCCAGGCTTCCCCTCCCTGGGTTACCCTGGAAGATCACTGTGATTCAAACTCCTTGAATCTCTAAACAGAGAGGACAATTCACCTTCCTCCCTCCTTCTCTTTCCCCATCCCAGACTCTTCCTGAGAGAAAGTAATCCTGGCACAGAGAGAAAATTAACCTCTCTCCCCCTTCCCTCCTTTCTCCCCACCAATTCCCTGGTGGATCCAGACCCAGTCCCCTGGGGTCTCACCAGAATAAAAAAACAATCAGGTTCTTAAACAAGAAAAGCTTTTAATTAAAGAAAGAAAAAATAGTAAAAATTATCTTTGTAAATTTAAGATGGAATATGTTACAGGGTCTTTCAGCTATAGACACTGGGAATACCCTCCCAGCCTAAGTATACAAGTACCAAAGTAAAATCCTTTAAGCAAAATACAAATTTGAACTCCTTCCAGCCAAATACACATTTGCAAATAAAGATAACAAACATAAGCCTAACTCGCCTTATCTACCTAGTACTTACTATTCTGAGTACATAAGAGCCTGTATCAGAGAGATTGGAGAGAAACCTGGTTGCACATCTGGTCACTCTCAGAACCCAGAGAGAACAACCACCAAAAACTAACAGCACACACAAAAACTTCCCTCCCTCAAGATTTGAAAGTATCCTGTCCCCTGATTGGTCCTCTGGTCAGGTAACAGCCAGGCTCACTGAACTTGTTAACCCTTTCCAGGCAAAAGAGATATAAAGTACTCCTGTTCTATTAACCCTTAACTATCTGTTTATGACACCCCTGAACATAGGTGTTGATGTTAATAATTTTACATCCAAAAGACTGTGAAGACTCTTCTCACATGGTGCTAGATGAGGATGAATGAAGGTGGCTCTGGAACTGAAAGGAGTCTAACACAAAGGTTCCTCCTCCACATACTCTAGTTCTGCCATATTTGAACTTTAAGAAGATTTTTTCAATGAAGCCAGGAAGCCAGTCAGCCAGCTAGCCACCCATATCTGCCCTAGCTACTGATAGAAACTCATCAGCTTATCTACCAGGTGATACCATTTTGTGCACTGTGTACAATAATGATCCTCTTTTGGCAGTAACTTCTGCAGAACCCCCTCAACCATTTTCCAAACTAGAACTGGTTATTCTGGTTTTAAAACTGCTTTTGGCTCACATCTCCCATGGATTTCCAGTTATTGCATCAGCCATGTCATCCAGTGGCACTAGTCAGTGCTGGATGTTCCTTTGCAGTGGTACAGGCTTTGTTTTGATAAGAAAATCAGAGATCAGCAAGGCATTTCTGAATAGGTAATCCTTCCTGAAAAGAACACAAGGCTTGTTGTGTTGGTTGAAAAAACCTTTCTGTGCAATACAATATAGAGCTTACTTATGAACTACCCCAAGCATCTTCTTCAAAATTTCAAACTCGTCACACACAGTGACATATTGAAATGTACAAGTTGTTAATGATAGACCAGGAAGACTGAGCATTTCACACAGGTCTGGTAGCTGTAGGGTAGGGATCAGCAACCTTTGGCACGAGACCCATCAGGGAACTTCGCTGACGGGCCTGGAGGGTTTGTTTACCTGCAGCGTCCGCAGGTTCAGCCAGTAGCAGCTCCCAGTGGGGGCTGTGGGAAGTGGCATGGGCCAAAGAATACACTTTCCGCTGCTTCCCGTAGCCCCTACTGGCCTGGAGCAGCAAACTGCAGCCAGTGGGAGCTGCGATCAGCCAGTCCTGCTGATGCGGCAGGTGAATAAACTGTCTTGTCCTGCTAGCCTCCTCACACCCCACCTCCTGGCCCAATTTTTCACACTTGCTCTCTGCAGTGATGAGCTCCCCAAATCCTAAGAACAGGTTCCCTACCGGGTCCTCGGCAGCACTTCGGCGGCTGGGGGGGTCTTCACTTGCTCTGGGTTTTTGGCAGCATTTTGGTGGCAGGCCTTCACCTGGAATGAGTGAAGGACCCACCGCTGAAGTGCCGTTGAAGACCCAGTAGGGAACCATGTGGTGAGTACAGTACAAGCTCCACGTGCCTGTCTCCCCCCAACACCCATCCAACCCCAACCGACATCCTGCCCCCAACTGCCCCCTCAGAACCCGCAAGATTCTCCTCCTCCCTCCCCCACCGGGGTAGCAGTAGCAGCCCAGGGCTCCGGGGGCCATTTAAAGGGCCGGGGCTCCCCTGCTTCTACTGCCCAGCCCTTTAAATAGCTGCCGGAGCCCACCACTACCCCTGGGTTCTGGGAGCTATTTAAAGGGCCCGTGGTTCCCCTGCTTCTGCCTCTCCAGTCCTTTAAATAGTCACTAGAGCCCTGGAGTACTAGTGGGGCTCTTGCGGCTATTTAAAGGGCCGAGGCGGTAGAAGCCATGGGAGCTCTGGACTTTTTCGATAGCCCCCAGAGCCCCGCAGACCTACCCCAGGGCTCTAGCAGTGGAGCTCTGGTGGCAATTTAAAGAGCCTGGATATGCTGAAATGGATTTTCAACCCACCCATGAATTACAGATGCTGCTGTTTTCCCTTAAGCAAGGAGATGCTATATACTTTTTCAGAATGACCTTTATTTTAAAAAGAAGTTGTCATTTTGAAATCTGGTCAGTTTCCAAAACTTGAGTTAACGGGTAATGACATCTACCTCTTGGTCTCTCTGCCAATTTTTTTGTAATTTTTTTTTTCAATCGCACTTTCCAATTTTAAAACATTTTTCTTTACCCTGTTTGTTGTATGAAAGACCTATGCAAACAACAAGAGAATCCAGCTAACTAAATTGAAAAGGAAACAGTGAAATTGAAAATGCGCCAAGTGCTGTCAAAAGCATAATATAAACTTAAAAATAGAGAACATTTTTTTTCTAATCCCTTTAATTTAAACCAATCTTAGGAGCTACTTGACAAAAATGGTAAAACATTTTCTAACATAAGTGTGAGGGCTTTTTTTTTTTCAATTTGTGGATTCTTTAGGAGAAGGGCTAAATAAAAGAGCACAAAAGGTAACATCTCCAAAAGAGAACGTGCGATCTGTGCCTGCACTGCTCTGCTTTAGAAAGTGGCAGCTTCCTTCTGTGTGTTAACAGCAGCTGTCTATAAATTCAAAGGTTCAGTACACAGAAAACAAACAGGAAAAGTGGCATAGTTCCATATACCATAAATATAGGGGTACCATTTCTAGCATAAAGAAAAAACTTTTTTTTTCCCTTTGTACAGTCCAAAGGAAGATCACCAGAAGGAACTTCGGGCAATTTGCTCCAGCTCTATAACTCCACAAAGCCTAGGTAAAGCTCAGCTGGCCTCTGCTTGCTTAACTGTGGTGGAATAAGAGCTTGAATACACAGCAAGACTGAGCCAGTACCTCTGTTTATCTGTAGTAATAGGGTGTTTTCCTAGAGATTTTCCGAGAATGTTTTCTTAGAGGAAACAAATGTAACAACACAGGACAGTATTAAATCAGCTGGTTTGCATTGTCTTATGTGCAGATAAAGAAATGAGTTTGTGTGGCTCTATTACCAAAGCTTTAGGAAGAATGAACAATTTTTCTAACATATACTAGAAAATAACACTTCACTTTAATAGTTAAAATATTTAGACAGTTATTCATCAATTTCTGTGTTTTAGCTAATAACTCTGAAACTGAATCCTTCCCGCACTATGAAATTTTGCTTAGGGCTGCTCTTTCTCTGTTGTTAAGTTCTCCATATGTTTTCCCTCTTGAAGGACATGTTCAATGGAGGGATTCTTTCCTCCAGCTGCCTAATGGTACACGTGCCATGGCAGACATTGTGGCTTCATTCTTAACATGTCCCATATCTTCTTTTCTAGATAACTTTGGAGATAATACATTGTTGAACTCTTTGACAAATCTCAGCAATTGTCATAAATTCATTCAATTTCAGACCTAATATTCTTCTAATGCATTTGCTTTCAAAGGCATTTAGTCATCTGTCTACCTTTGGTGGAATTCCAGCTTTCGCATCAGTTAGACATTTTTAAACCAACACTTTTAAAAAACAAAATAAGCTTTTACATACATTATGAACAATAGCCTGCATTTAAAAAAGCATAGGCACAAAAGTATGGGCCTGATCTGGGCTCAAAACACACCTGATGTATATACAAGTTGTGGCTGCACGGGTGCAAAGGTATGAGCAGATGCAAATCTCAACCTTATATGCAAGGATCAGACATACTTTCATACATTCATTTGGGCCAAAGCATGTTTCCGTATCTTTGCAAACAAGTCCCTTCCTCACTCCTAGTATTGTGACCTTTTCATGCTAGTTATGCTAATCTTATTCAGAGAGTAAATATTTCAGTTTTAATTGCATCAGAACTAATTCAATCTAGCCTATAGATGGGGCTCTTTGAATTAGCTGCGATTAACTTGAACATCTCAATTTCTTTGTATGGGAAAAACAAGACACTCATTCCCCGTTCATTTCTGTTAGCTCAGAGCCATAATAAATGAATACTGTAGATGTTAACAGCCATGACTGTGCTACAGAGTAAGTTGTTCTTTTGCAATATCTTCTTATAACACTTAGACTTTCAAGGGAACTGTTGTTTCAAACACAAAAGAAATGCCTCCAACATGTGAGATGTCTGACTGCAGCACATTTTTTGCTGCACTTCGTTTCTGCAGCTGCAACCCAACCAGAGTGTTAAAAGCATTATGACTAAACATTCAAAGCTAGGAATGCTTATTTTAGATAAAGTAGGGAAAATCACTTTTGCATTGTTGAGTACTTAAGTAATAAGTCTGACTGATGAAGAGGTTGTGTTAGCGGCAGCTCATCCTTATGCTGATATAACTTTGGATGTAGCTTTTATTCAAATTGCAAAATTATTTAGGACGATGTATTTAGAGTGCTTAGATGAATCAGTGTGAAAATATATGCACAAGTCTATTCCTGTTTAGTAAAAGCACTTAAGTATGTGATTAAAGTTACACAGATTCTTAAGTGAATTGAGTTATGTGTTTTTTATATTTACTATAAAATATCTAGTTGCTTCTGATGAATCTTTAGAACATTAAGGGTGTGTTTGCATGTATTCTTCTCCTCTGGTAAAGATGATAGGATTCAGACATTGTGTGCTAATTCTGCAGTAAGCCAGGTTGTTGAATCTGTACTTAAGATCCTACTGTGTAAGGTCCTCGCTTAAGGAAGATTCTAACTCCCTTTCTCCGTGGGTAGTGCTGCTGACTATGATGGAGTAAGATGTTGTTTGGGGTGAAAATCTGGTACTAAGTACTTAATACCATGTGGAAGAAGTATGCAGGTTCTTCTGAAGTTAAGGCATCTCAAATCCACCAGCAGTTAGCTTTGTTGGGTGGAAGTCTGCATAATGATGTTCTACCCCAGCCTAGATAGTGAAGGCATGATCCCTTTTCTATTGAAGTCAATGGAAAGACTCCCATTGAGTTTGGCAAGAGTTGGTTTAGACCCTGAGGAAGCAACTAGGATATCAGTGCTTTCCTTTCTGCAATAACTAACTTGTACAGTACGGATGTTTAGCCCACAACTAACTGTACTGCTCTGCATTCTAAAAGATTAGCATGGGATTTAGGCACACAAATCTCATTGCATGATGAATTAGCCAGCCAATTCCCATTCTAATCAATGGGAACCACATGGCTAAATCCTGTGTAACTCATTGAAAATGTTGAAGTTTCTCAGTTGTTTGTTGCCATATGGCTAGATAATGCTAGAGTTAAAAGGTTAGGTTTGGTATGTTGTTAATAGAGCTTCCACCTACTCACATAGTGTAGTTTATCTTCATAAAAGTTGTTATGGCTTTAGGTCTGGCTACTGCTTCTTCTCCAAGCCTCTCCTGGTTATTCAGTCTCTCTTGCTTACTGCACTGCATAGTAAACAATAATATGTGTCAATTAATTCCTAGATTTCCTCCCTTCCTCCCTCCCCCCGAAAACCTGGGCTGAATTCTGGCCTCTGTGAAGTCAATGGGAATTTTGCCATTGGCTTAAATGGGGCCAGGATTTCACTCATCATCTGTCTGAGAAACAAACAAAATTGGAAAATATTATTTTCCCTTTCCTAACTAATTTGTCTGCAATTTGAGTGTTACATCAAATTACACCTTTACCCTGATATAACATGACCCAATATAACACGGGTTCATGTACAACGCGATAAATCTCTGACATGCTGCTCTGAGCAGCGTATTAAGGGTACCGGGCCAGGCCGGGGCCAAGGGGTTGGATAAGGGGCAGAGGGTCTCGGGGGTGGTCAGGGGCTCCCCCACCCCAGGGTCTAGGAGGCAGGAGCTGTGGGGGGACAATTTTGGGGGCCTCACAGTCCCAGAGTGGCCTGGGGGATTAGCAGGGGGCCAGGAGAAGCCCACTCCACTTCCCTCGCCCTGGCCGCAGCTGTGTCGCTCAGAGGAGAGGGCTTGGGGGAATGGATCCCCCCGCACTCACCAGCAGCAGTGGAAGTGGAGCAGCCCGACCCCAGCCCACTCCACTCCACCAGTTCCCAGCCACGGCACTCCGCTTCCCACCGCAGGTGAGTGTGGGATCTTTCCCCAACCCCCCTCCATCCCCCCAGTGACACGGCTGGGGCCAAGGCAAGGAAAGTGGAGCGGGCTGGGGCCGTGTCGCTCCACTTCCCGCTGCAGGTGAGTATGGGGACCATCCTTTCCCCAACCTCCCTGCACTCACCAGCAGCAGGAAGCGGAGCGCCGCAGCTGGTAGGTGGCGGAGTGGAGCATGCTGGGACCACGTTGCTCTGCTTCCTGCTGCTGCTGGTGACTGTCAGGGGGCAGAGTGTGTGGATAGGGGTCGGAGCAGTCAGGGCACAGGGAGCAGGGGGTTGGGTAAGGGGTGCTATCCTGGGGGTGATTAGGAACAGGAGTCTCTGGAGGGGGCAGTCAGGGAACAAGGAATGGGGTGGGGCAAAGCAAGTTCAGTATAATGCAGTCTCACCTACAACACGGTGAGATTTTTTGTCTCCCGAGGACTGCATTATATCGGGGTAGAAGTGTATGATTTTTACAATGGATAAACATTTTGAGACATCTGCCCACTTCATTATATATCTTAGGTGTGTTTCTCCTGCACATCCCTCCAGCTCATCTTTCAGTTATGTTGATGATGTTTATTTATATGTTTGTCTAATGCCTTATGATTTATTTTCACTGCTGTCATTGGTCCTTCTAAATAACAGTCAAGAGCTCAGACAGTTGATAGAAATATTCACTATGCTGTAATATTAAATGGCTTGCAGCCAAACAACACAACAATTTGTGTTGTATGGTATTCTTCTTTTCTTCTGAGAATGTAATACCTTCCTGTTCTTTCATCTCTCACTCCCTATTATCCTCAGAACAGATAATAAGAGCTCAAATTATTGTTATGGCCCCCAAATGGAGCATAATTTGATATACCATAGAAAATGCTAAATGACAATTTTCTCCACATTTTGAGGTACTGATATTACATTTGTGCCAACCATAGATCATTTATGGGACGAATTGCTTCAACAAATACATTTAACGTTGGATAATATAAATAAAAATATGTCTATATTGTTCTTTTATAGCCAGTGAATATATGATTTAATCATTTAATCAGATATACAAGCATGCACTGATCGAAGGACTGAGTCCATAGAATGGATAAAAATGCTGTGTACTGTTGTCATAATATCTCGGGAATTTTGTATTGAAGTTTCTCTGTGTGATCATGCAGAGAAATCTTTTGTAAATGTGCATTAGCATGCAACCAAACTGAGGCCTTGATCCTGCAAATACTTATAAATGTGCTTAACTTTTTATGCATGTGAGCAGTTCCATTGAAGTAAAATATTTGACACCACTGGCATTAAGCACAGACAAAAGTGTTTGCAGAACTGGAGGCCTAAAAAGGTACTAACTTTATTTTGTGGAGCTAATGCACATCTGTCATACTCTATTGTATCATTAACACTATTTCTAATGAAGATTGTAGTGCCTTGTATTTAATAGGTGTTACTAGAAACTCAGCATTTGCTACTCCAGGTTCCTGCACTAACTGTGGTATCTTCCTGTACTTATAACGGGGTGGCGAACGAGTGGCTCCAGAGCCACATGCTGCTCTTCAGAAGTTAATGTGCTGCTCCTTGTATAGGCACTGACTCTGAGGCTAGAGCTACAGGTGTCAACTTTCTAATGTGCCAGGGGATGCTCACTGCTCAACCCCTGGCTCTGCCACAGGCCTCGCCCCCACTCCAACCTTTCCCGCCCCCTCACTCCTTTCCCCTCACTCCCAGAGCCTCCTGCATGCCACGAAACAGCTGATGGGGAGGGAAGGGGAGGCGCTGATTGGCCGGGCTGCTGGTAGGTGGGAGGTGCTGGGAGCAGGGGGAGGGGAGTTGATCGAGGGCTGCTGACATATTGTGGCTCTTTGGCAATGTATATTGGTAAATTCTGGCTCCTTCTCAGGCTCAGGTTGGCCACCCCTAACTTAGAATAAGAGATCCCAGTGTACCACAGTCACTGCAGTAGGTCAGATAGTGAGGTTTATTTTCTAATAACCTTTTACTTTTCAAAAGAACTTAAGAACATACATTGACTTAAATTATGTATGTTATTTTACACTTCCTTGCTGTTCAGCAGATATTGTTATATACTAAAAAAAAAGTTAATCAGTTTTACAGCAGCTGAATTATACATTATCGATTTTAAAAAAAGTCAGTTATCTAGGTATTTGCCAGGAATTTTTTGTCTCCTTTATTGGGTTTTCAGTTAATGTGTGTATTTCTCCATTACCATTATATCTTAAGCTTTATTGTACCAGGTAGGAGTGTTTTCTTTTTCCATTTCCCAGCTAATGAGATACTCGCTGCCTCTAGTAAATGTGTTATTAATGATTTAGGTTCTCCAAAGGCCACATCATTAATTGGGAAACCTAAAAGTATCTAATGGCTCCTTAAGAAAATTACATCTACTCATTGATCTGATTTGGTCAGTTATCCTGCCCCAGTAATCTCGTGCCTCTGGACAATCCCACCTGGTATGCATAAAGGTCCCGGTATCCCCACATGCCCTAGAGCATCAGTCACTGGTAGGTTACAAATATTAAAAGCTTTGCTGAATTACCATTGACTTAATATTTTAAAACAGTTTTCCCTTGTAATGGTATTTCTCTGGGGACATCTATTCCTCTTCTCTTCAGGATGCCAGCTTTCCCCTTTATGTCCTCAGTGATCAGATATCTGCAGATTTGTAGAAAGGTATCTTTTCCAGTTCTCCAGTAACTGACAAGTGAGCCATACCAGCATGCTGCAGAGGAAGGTGAAAAATCTCCAAGGTTACTGCCAATCAAATCTGGAGAAAAAAATCTTTCTGGTCCCATATATTGTGATCAGTTACATTCTGAGTATGTTTTAACAAGAACCAGACAGCCGAGCACCTAGAGAGAGAGAATGCTCGGTGCTACCTCACAGCCCTGGCCCACCACATCCAATGTCCCATCTCCAGCCTGGGCCATCCCTGATGCTTCAGAGGAAAGAAATTTTTAAAAATACCTGGCATAAACTGGGGGAAAGGAAATCCCTTCCTGCCCCCTGCAGGTGGCTTGCTGGAACCGTGAAGAATGAGCTTTTATATATGCTAATTTATGTGAGTGAAGTGTGTGATTTATTTATAAACATTCATTAAGGAAATTTCTATAATACAACTATGAATCATATCATCAATGGCAGAATTCACCCTAACTCCATTTCTTGTCTTATCTCACTTAAACTTTCACCTAGATATGTTTGCATTATTGCACACACTCATAAGATAAATTTAAAATGAAAATGCCTGAAGCAATACCGTCCACTTCATTATGACAGCAATACTTTATTGTAAATCTCCTGCAGAAGAGTTAAGTCTATATTTATTTCAGTGAGAGTCAATACAACCCTAACTATTAGTTCCTTGGTGTTGTAGTTTGGTTGGTTTTTTAACTCAAACTTTCTTGATCAGTTACGACATATACTTAGAGTTGGGTTTTCTAAAGCATTCAGCATAGGCCTAACTCTGCTTCTTTTGAAGTCATTGCTCCTAAACCACAGACCTCTACTTGTCACCTTAACTATCCCTTAACAAAGCTTCTTCTCTAAACATCTTCTTCAGCTTCTCTGTTGTATGTTTGTGAAAATTATTAGGAATCCTAATGAAAACCATTGAAAACAGCTATCATGCAGGGCCCACACTGAAATTGATAGATGAAATGGAGAAATCTGCATGTTTGAAATGACTCTGTGTTGCTGTGAATGTAGAACTTATATTTAGCTCCTATAATTCACTGAGTCCAAATTTTATAATGAAGTAAAAATTAATGTAAGGATAAATTCTCATCACAAAGTACAGCTCTTAACTGTTGAAGTTCAGTTTATGGTCTGTTGATTGGGTAAGTCTGAGTTAATTGAAAGTAATTATAAATAGGCAATTTGCACACTATGAAAAAAGAAAATCAGAGTGAAAAATTAAGCTTCCATGGTCCAATTCAGCGAGTCGTATAGTTGGAGCAAAGAAAGCCTGATATAAATGTAATTCCTCAGTGACCATGCTCTTCCTACTACTATTATTTGAAAAATAAATGTAAACAGATTCTGCACTCTCCAGCCAACAAAAGGTCCTATTGGCATGAAATTTCTCTAGTGTAAAATGTCTTCTTCCCTCTAAACAGATACCATACATTGTACCCGAAGCCAAAATATATTACAAAATATCTTTATATATCTTTATATATATTACAAAATATCTTTAAGTTAAGGTATGGTGATAAAGCATGACCTTATGAATATTTTGGGGGTTCAGTGATATTGTATGAATATTAACAATATTTATTAAGAACATTGTCATCTTATATTTGTCTGTAAAGCACTATGCACACCAGCAGAAAATAGCAATGAATAATAATAGTGTGATCCATATATTTAAATGGCATAAAAGCCTACCTAGGCTGTAGTACTTACCAAAAAAGAAAACATCATGTCATTATTTATATATTAAGTTACTCTGCAGGTGATTGTAAAATAGCTTTAAATCCTACTCAGCTCTTCTGTTTTGGTTGATTACTTTATCAGAACAGTGAAATGAATTTTAATTACAATATGACATTTCCATGAAATATTCTGATAGATGTTTGTCTTATTTCTCCATCAGTCATCATAAACAGAAGGAAACATTCATGATATTCAGCTACCAAAATACCTCCAGTACCGCTTACCAAAGATACCTTCAGTGTTCATCGATTAGCTCTGATGTCACACAGACACCAAAGTATTGTAATGTTATTCCCCAAAACAGCCCCTCCTTCTGAAAGTGGTTCTTCGGAGAATGATGTAGATACATGTTGATGCTAAGCTGGGAGCAAACTGCTTGCCTAGCCCTGTTGTGAAGGCACCTTTATATGCAAAAGTATCTGTCTCCTTAGCTGGGTAACCTGCAAATCTTTAGTTGATAGTTGTTCAGGAAAATGTAACACATTTTGCGGTCTGTAAGGCAGGATGCTCTGCTGGCCTATCTATACTCTACTGGCCTTACAGTCAGCAGTTTTGTGATCCTTGGCCTGGATTTTGGATATTCCAGAGATGATATCACACTGCGTACTGTAGCTGCTGAATAGTAATGGAGGACTTAGGGAAGATTTGCAACAGCTGAGCCTGAAATTGTTTGAGAATTTTATTTGTACATTTCCCTGTGCAGGTTTTGTCAGGACTCACTTGTCTTGGCCTTCCACACCCTATATTTATTAAGAAACAAATATAAATTCCAAAGATCAATAATCTTGGGCCTGAAAGCTCTATCCTCTGAGTGAAATCCATCTTTAAAAGTGTAGATCCATGAGTTGTTTGCATACACTTGAAACTTCTGTTTAATTTCTGTTCTCGAACCTCCTTTTTAAAATCTAGATAAATGCTGGACGAGGTGTAATTTGTTAGCCCAACAGTAATATGCTTTCACGTGTTAAACTAATTGAACTGCTGTCTTCCCTCTGAATATTTCAACAGGCATACAGTAAGGATTCAGATTTTTTTTAAACACTGCAAATTAATCACAGAATTAGAGCAATTATGTAACAAGTTAAGTTCACAAAGACTTACTTTCATAAATGCTACTCAAAATAGGAATGTAACCCTTCCCAGTTAGTAGGGGGACTGAAATTTACTTTCAAGTGAGCAGAACAGGTCCAGAGTATCCTCAGTTGAAACCCCAGCCTAGAACCAGAGTCTCAGCACATTCAGGAAGAAGACTTTGGGCTTACTGATTATTGTACTACTGCAGAGTGAAGGGATGCATTCATAATCAATAATTAGTCATTAAAACAGCATGGACTATCTCCCACAGGCAGCATCGTTTTCGTTGGTAGCATTTCCTTCTTTCAAGTAATCTAAATGAGTCTGCTGGTTTCATTTTTGCTTTCCCAGTCAGCATCTGATAAACATGATGATGATTTTCTCTTTGTCACAGAGGCCCATTGCAGCTTCTGATATCTGAAAGGTCTGAGCCTATGAATATATAAAATATGCTAATAGATATGAAACAACTATATAGAGAGCTGGTTGGAAATTTTCTGTCAACGTGATTTTTGGATAGAAAATATGTTTTTTGCTAAACTGAAATCTTCCACAGGAAATTTTTGTTTTTGATGACAATTTTTAATTTTTCACCAGGAAAATTGTAACAAAGTCTTTTGTTTTAGGTCAATTTAACTCAAATTGAAGCATTTCAGTTGGTTGGAGAGAACTAAAATATTTTGAGTCTGTTCAACATTAAACTGCATCTGTGCATGGTGTCATGGTGCATCATCAGAGCTGTAGTTTGGGTGCTTCATCCTCCATTCTCATGTTCATTTGCCAGGCATTTCCCATGGTGCACTGTGCCCTGCACTCTTACTGAGCCATGTGATGCTTTTTAAGAGTCACGTAACTGTAGGTGCATCATGGAAGAAAGTTTAGATATTTGAATGGTTTGTCTCAATTCAGGACAAAAACAAATATTGAAATGGTGGAATTTCCCACAAGGGAGAAATTCAGATTTTTTTCTTGGCTCTAGTTATATGTATATAAGCAAGTCTGAAGTCAAAGGATTGGCCAAGATGTAAGACCAAAAGTTGGCCATTGCTTGCATGCTAGTAGTCTCAATATTAGTTCACATAATGAAAGCATATATCTTTCAGGATTCACCTATTACTGATGTAACTAAACAAGAACCTTTAAGCATTTAAATCAGGATTTAGACTGTAGCTCACTTTTGGGAAGGTATATAACACTGCGTGTTATTAAGGCATGATAAGAGGAATCTTGTACCATCTAGAGATTAAAAATGTGTATTTAGGGCATCAATCTACAAATAAAGCCCTCTAGTAGTAAGTAAAATAAGAAAGATGATGATAGATTCATGATTCATGGCATAAGCCAGATGCATTATGAATGATCAATGAACATTATCATCAGAACAATGTCCTACTATTACAATTATGGTGCATCATAAATGCAAATATAATTGCATTGTATTTAATGAAATACAAAAGCCTCATTTAAATAATAAAGTTAAGGTTGTGATTCAAACTGACAAAACCTTCACTATTAGAGAGACAAGGTGGATAACTTTTATTGGACCAACTTCTGTTGGTGAGAGAGACAAGCTTTCAAGTTTACACAGATCTCTTCTTCACATCACTGTTTATGCTTGAAAGCTTGTCTCTCTCACCAACAGAAGTTGGTCCAATAAAAGATATTACCTCACCCACCTTGTCTCTCTAACATCCTGGGAACAACACAGCTACAATAATATTATGCAAAACTGTGAATACTCAGGTAGGCTGACATGATTTCATCCTTAACCCTTTTGTTACTGCTGGAACTTAAACATGTTTTGATAACACTTTCTTATGGACCATCAGGACATGCCCAGTGATAACACTGGACAAGTACTTTTGCCACAGGGAACTGAGGAACCACAGTATATAGACATCTATTCTTCCCATCCCATTTTGAGGTCATCTTATTGATTTCAAAGTATACTGACAACACTGCCAAGGAGTAAGACGCTATTTCAATAGCCATTCAGAGTGAAGGGTGATAATACACACACACGCTCATGCGCACACACACACACACTTAATCATTCACTGTATAAGTGAACAAGTCTACCAATGAGTTAAAATGCCATGATTACGGTTAAGATTTTTTCACGGTTATTTTTACTAAAAGTCATGGACAGGTTGTTGGCAATAAACAAATTCATAGAAGCCTGTGACCTGTCTGTGACATTTACTAAAAATAACTGGGGATGGAAGGCTGACTGTGGGGTAGACTGAAGCCTGAGCCCTGCTGCTCGGGGAAGGGAGGTTCCAGCCCCTGCTGTAGAGGCTAACGGTTCTAGCCCCCACTTCTCTGAGGCACATGGCTGAAGCTGAAGAAGTCACTGAGGTCCCACAGAATCCATGACCTCTGTGATGAAAACATATCCTTAGCCATGACAGTAGCCACTCAGGGTGAGAAGAAATATATACACTTAGATATATATTCACTGTGTAAATGGATAATGGAATCACTGATGGGAGTATGTTCATTGAAGTGTGTGACAAACACTCTTGGCCTCCCTGATATACAGTAGGCCACAGTTAGCTCTGATCTTAAACATTTTATGTTGTACTGAACTTAAATTGAAAATAGTGAGTCTGGTCCATTATCTGAACAAATATTTTAAATAATGGTGCAAGGATGAAAGGCGTAAGTTAGACTGTGCTGGTGCAAGTAAGCAAGGGTGGGGAAGGGGATACAATGAGTTAACTTACTTGCCCCCTGTGTACAGGCTGAGTGCACCCCAGCCTCTTCATTCAAGAAATGCAAATAATCCATGAATCTGGTGCCATCTGCAACAAGCTGCAGAGGGATCGGGGTGAAAACAGGGCCATAGAGGAAATTCTGCCTTCACTGAAGTCAATAGCAAAAATTCCATGGACTTCAATAGGGACAGGATTTCACCTCACAGTCTGTCCCCTCCTCACCAGCCACCGTAGCTGGTCCTATACTGTGGTGAGACCATGCTGTACCCTTTGCTAATGATGTACCAGTTGTCACATTCTGGGACGCATCCCAGACCAGTCAGGGGTTGTGTCACTGCCTGCCCTGTAATCCTGGATGCCTTCGATGCTCTGCTGCTGTGGATCACAGCTTGAACACCGATGGCTAGCCAACAAGCATGCACTGAGTGTCTGTGTTAAGCAGCTCTGACTCAGAAACTCTGAGCCTGCTTGTTACAGCTCAGTCACACTCTGGCACACACCAGCTCTGGTTATGTCTGACAAGGTGACCCCAACACAACCTAGCTCTGAATTTTCCCCAGACCATGAGCTCGGCAATGTCCAGGCCTTTCCTGGACCACTCAGATGAATAATAAGGTTCATTTGGTCCTCTAAAAAGATAAACTGCACAGATTATCACTTTAACTGGAGTTAACAATCACTTTAAGTCAGGCACAGCCCGGGCTTGGTTTAGACTGAAAGTAAAACAAGTGTTATTAACAAAAGAATATAAGTATTCAAGTGAGTTCAAGTATAAGGGATAGAGTCAGAAATCGTTACAAACAGATAAAAGTGAAAAATGCTTCCTAGAGACTAAGATGTAACAAAACTACAGTCATGTTTCAAGGTAAGACTCTTATCACTCTACCTTCCAATGTGATGACTAGCCACGTGTATAGTGAGGATCCCCCACAAAGTCCAAAGTTCTTAGTTCCTTTGCCTTCTGAGGTAAAAGATCATGTGGAGTTCTTTGCCCCTCTTTTATAGTCCAGTAAACCCTTGAAATTGATTCTTTTGAAGATTACTCCCCAAAATAAAGTTCATTCAAGCTATGAGGAAGGCAACATGTAGTCTCCTGACGAAGGAAGTTCCATGCTGGAGTTTGCTAAAACGCTAATTGCTCTGTTTCCCGTAATCTTCTGCCCCGCTGTGATGCTGAGTGGTTATCTTCTTCCCTTGTTAGCTGGATGGTCCTATTTACCTTTTTATGTAAATTGCATTGAAGGTGGCAGAACCACATTCCCTTTTCTACAGTGGGGTGGACATGCTTTAAGAACATAATGTCCAATATGCTTGTAATTTTGAGTTTTCCTACTGTACATGCACCACAATAATATTAATAATCAGTATATTAGCTTTCTATTGAGCTCTTACATGACACCTTTTCGGTACGAGTTATGACATTCATGAGTTGGGGTGGTCAGTCCAGCTGAAACTCACTATCAGATACCAGTGAGCCTCTTGCACTGAAACGCTGTAAGGATCACACAAGCATCTGCCCTTCCTTTGCACTCCTGATGGCACTGTGCTTCCCTTGTCCTACATATCCTAGAACTGGTCTGGATAAGTACTCCAGTCTCTATACCAAGGACAGTGTAGGGAAGGATTTGTGGTGACAGGGAGTATACCACTTGGAACTACAGGAGGTAGAAGCATATCCTTGTTTTGGAAGCTCTGAATGTGCTCCTATACTATGGGAAAAAATGTTAAATGACAGCTACCAATTCTCTTATTTACTGATTTCTTGACAAAGCCAGCCATTTTAAAAGGTCCAATCTTCGGCTTCAGTTGATTGAAAACTGCCGACTGCTATATTCATAATGCTCGACAGGGAGATAATGATGTCACTCTTCAAATTATTTAATACATATATGCCTTTTGGGGAGCAGGTTTTGCAGGAGTGATGGCCTTAGAAAGTTTCTAGATGCTGTACGTGATGCCTGGTATCTACAGTAAATATTAGTCTCCTTATCTTATATAATACTCTGTGCCGTTTGTTTCAATAAGAATATAATGTCACCTAAATTTTCAGAAGCAGTTTAAAGAAAATTAGATCCTACAAGATATACAGTAATAACTAGAATTCGTTTCAATATCTTTTGTCATTTTCAATAATAGTGATGCCACAAAATGAAATTCTAAGCACAAAAGGCAACCCCATTCTTCTGCTATAGGAAAAATATAACTTTTATTGACTTCAATGGGCATCACCTGTTTCCCATGATAAGAAAATACTAGGGGTTCCAATTCTTCTCTCAGCTGAAGTGGTGTAAATCGGAATAACTCCACTGAAGTTAATGGCATGCCTCAGATTTGTGCTGATGTAATTCAGAGCAACATTTGGCCCACTAAGTTATCTTAAATATAACTGGAGTTTAATCCTACTCCGAAATTTCAGTTTAAGATGCGTTGTATCACTATTCTCCATATGAATGTTTAGACTCAATATGGGATTATAATGAGAAAGAAACTTATTTACTAAAGGTTCCCTAATCACCAGAAAATAAAGGTCTTTAAAGATGAGCAAGGAGTTCTGTTATGGGCTGATGTCATATGGTGAGTCACCAGTCTAATAATCACCAGCAGTCAGAGAGGAGCAGAATGCAGTCTTGGTTAATTAAAAGACAGAGGTATAACTGGGCCACTGTCATTGGCATCGCTGCAGTATGTTAGATTGTCTAAAAGTCTCCATTAAACTCTACATGAAAACACTTGACCCTTTGTTGTTATTAAAACTTATTAGATTTTTCAGTATTTCAGTGGCTGAATTACAAAGAGCAGTTATAATCATAATAGTGCCCAGCGTGGAGATAATATTGCTATCCATAGAGTACCAAGAGCGTTAAGACTGCTTTCAATAATAAAGCACTTGACCCTTTTAGCCCTACATTTCCCTGAAGTTTATAATTCTAACATTAACAAGAGCATTGTCATCAGCAAGAACATTTTATTTCAGGGTAATTTTAGTTTGGTTAAGAAGGTAGTCATAAAATATTAGATAATGAAAGATTTCTTTCTTATAAATGCACTTTAATCAAGCATGATTTACATATCTCTTAATATGCAGTTTCTGTTAGAAAAATGTTCTAAAATTTGCAAAGGGTGATTCAAGGTAAATTGTCTATGGCAGGGGGTGATAAGAGATTTGAAAAAGTCAATACCTCAGCTGTGCATCCCACAACAACACTTTGAGCAAAGATAGGCAGGTATTCAAAAAAATGACAAGGATTAGAACTGTGTTCTGCAGCATATTGTGGAATTCCAAATGGATCACATTTTTCAGGAAGAAGCAAGCTATTGAGAGATTAAACATGAGCTTCAAAGTTAAAATTATACCTAAAAACACAGCACTCTTTTGGGGATCTAGTCAAAGTATCTATAAGAATGTACTAATGGGATGGCTGGTGACTGAACAGATAATTAACAATGGAAAACTATGAAAAGTCTCAGTATATTGAACGGGTATGTTGGGTTGTGTGACTCCTGAAATTATTTATTTACTGGTCGCACCCAATATGTCCCAGGAACTTTCCAATCATTCCAGAATGTCAGTCTCTGTTCCAAGGAGCTCAAAATCTAATACCCTGATTCTTCAATGTACAATCAGCAGATAATTGCTCCACCCACACAGATCCTCACTGACTTCTGTGGGACTTCATGCGGGGATAGCATTTTACCCATGCATTATACATTGCAGGACTGGGTCCAAGCACAGAAAAATGTAGCGATTAAGAGAAAGGGAACAGAAACAACCATAGATCATTTCTGTGCAGTTTATAGGCAAGCTAACACAATTTGCTGTAGGCAGTATGGCAGAAGTGGGTCCTTAACGGGGAGTTAATTGTGGACACATGAGTCTATTAAAATATATTAATTTCAGATGAATGAGAAGATGGAGGAATGTAATAGAATATTTTGCCTTTCTGAAGCTATACTACTAAATGAAAACATAAGTTTTTTAATCAATAATATAAGTCACATGTAATATATCTTCCTTGTAAACGATTGCTGTAAAATTCTGTGTTGTTACTGCTATTTATTATTTCTTTTTTGCTAGTGCCCAAAGGCCCCAATCAGAATATCTGTTCATTTTCTCTGTCATTATCCATCTCTCACTAATCCCTCCTGCTTTGAAAATCTAAAATATATAAAACCAAGAAATAAGAAAAAGGAAAGAAGAAGGGTTTCAACTGAGTATTTTCCACTAATAGTAAAATATTCGGGATATGTCTGGGAACTGCCTTATTTTTACAAGCCTTCAGTAACATGGGAGTGAAGGATATTTGGAAGCCATTCCCCCCTTCACCTGCTGATTTCCTGTGTCCCACAGGAGGTGAGCCTCACTTCTGTACAGTGCCCCAGATTCACAAGAGGAACTTGTCTCCTATAGTACTGAGGAGTTGCACAGAAGCAGGGTTTCACTTCAACGAGTGCACCATCCCCCAGGTGAGCTGTAAGAGGTTGTTCCCTCTCACCTTGTGAGTTGGGTGCTTGTGACCAACAACCCTCAATCTCTGCGAATCTTAGGAGGTTGGGTCTGAGCCTCCTGAAAACACATTTGGTTTGTGGGTGCGTCTTACACACACGTGCCTCTTACACACACACACATGTTCAAATATTGGCATGTCCCTATCACTTCCAAAACATAGATGGATATCTCTTTCCTTTCCTTTGACTATGTCTCTTCCCTTTCCTTTGAATTCACGGTGTCCAGTGTTGCTATGAGCATAGCTTGTGTGATGCGGTAGAGCAGCATAATCAGCTCCTGGCCACGTCTATAGAGAAAGAGTTTATCAAACAGCTGCAGAAATACAATTTCTTCTTTAACTTTATCTTATACAACAAACAGCACAATGGCTGTGTCTATCAGCTTGGCTTGCCTTATGGTAGCATGGCCAGAGAAGGAAAGTTGCATTCGCTGAATTTAGTAGTGTGCATCTTGGGAGCTCACAGTGATTTGCAAACACTGTAGAAACTAGTTTGTATTTAGGAGGGAAGTGATGAGACCTCTGGGGGTGAATGCAGGTGCCATTTTATGCCAGTTAACTACATGTCTCTTTCCATTGCTACAACCAGAGTAGTGTGTCCAATATGTCTCCCTTTCATTTAGAAAAGAGAAGATCATGCTGGCTAGATTTTTCTTCCTTCCCTCCACCCCCTGTATTTTGTGTTAGTAACATGGTGTATTGTATATTTTGATTCTTGACCACGAGGAATCACTGCAGCAAGCTTTAAATGTTCTATGAAATGCAAAATTCTTGCTTGGTGCATAGATCAAGAAAGAGTGCGTGAGTGCACATAGACAGTGCCACGCAGTCATTGCTAGTCTGTGCTATTGGCTCCGTAGAATTAAAGGAAAATTTGAGAAAACCAGCAAGACGTGTGTATGTGCGAGAGAGAGCATTTAGCTGCTAGCAGTTCTAGGAACTCCTAGAGCGTGAGATCCCCAGGCAGGAGCAGTTTCTGAGGGATCTGTCCCACCACAAATTTTCACTAACTCAATTGCTACATCCTCATCCTCCCACCAAAAGTCATCACCTCCTCTTCACAAGGCTTATTTGCATAAAGGCTGTTATGGGGAATTTCTGTGATGATGTCACAAGATCTCAAGGGTCCCATTTTGTAAAGTTGCAGCCACGGCTGCTCAGACACTGCTGGTCCAGAGTTGTTGGGACCTTTTATAAGCCACTCCCAGAGGAACCTACTGTCCCACATGGTCTGGGGAGAGAAGGGCCTGGTACTCATAGTTCTGAGATTTGGAGATTCTAAGGGCAGGGAGACAGGCTAAGCCAGCTGCTCTCTGTGATTAAACATTTTTTTTTATTTAAATGAAGAATATTTTAGCCATTGTGAGTTCCCTCTAACACAAGTGATGCATCCCTTCTATGGAGACTTGTGAACCAGATCATCAATCTGTAATACCTCTTGATAAATCATTCACAAAATATGCACTGTGGTTCATTCCATTCCTTATGGAGAACATTATGAAAGAATATGAAATAAATGCATTTTTAATAGTGTCTGATAGCAGGAGCATTGTCTCTTCATAAGAGAAAGGAATATCAAAATAAACCTCTGCTGTCTGTGTGTTAATTAAAGTGGCCTACCTCCTTCGTCTCTACATCCCCTCCACTTGCTAAACTGATAATTGGCCGCTGTGAGCTGAAAATGAAATTGGAAGATAGAGAATGCCAGGGGAGGTGCGGATGGAGGTGTGTGTGTGTGTGTGTGCGTGTGTGTGTGCATGTATCATCTATATTTAGGGTTGCCAACTTTCCAAATGCAGAAAACGGAACACCCTTGCCCTGCCTCCTGCCCTACTCCTTCCCAAGGCCCCACCCCTTGTCAGAGACTCCACCCCACTCACTCCATTCCCCCTCCTTCCGTTGCTCCCTCTCCCCCACCCTCGCTCAGTCGCTCATTTTCACCAGCCTAGGCAGGGAGTTGGGGTGCTGGAGGGGGTGAGGGCTCTGGCTGAGGATGCAGGCTCCAGGGTGGGACCAGAAATGAGGGGTTTGAAATGTGGCAGGGGGATCCAGGATGGGGCAGGGGAATAGGCTCTGGGCTGGGGGTGCAGGCTCCGAGGTGGGGCTAGAAATGAGGGCTTCAGGGTGTGGGGAAGGTGCTGGCCTGGGATTGGGGTGCAGAGGGGATGAGGGCTCCGACTGGTGTGGGCTCTGGGGTGGGGCTGGAGGTGAAGGGTGCGGGTTGTGGGCTCCAGGCTGGGACTGAGGATTTTGGAGTGTGGGAGGTTGTGCGGGCTCTGGGAGCAAGTTTGGGTGCAGGAGAGGGCTCAGGGCTGGGGCAGGGGGTTGGGGTGTGGGTGGGGATTCAGGGTGCAGGCTCTGGCTGGCTCCCAGAAGCAGTTGCCCTTTCTTTCTGGCTCCTAGGCAGAGGTGTGGCCAGGTGGCTCTGCGCATTTCCCCTCATTCGCAGGTGCTGCCTCTGCAGCTGCAGCCCCTGCAGCTGCCATTGGCCGTGGTTCCCAGCTAGTGGGAACTGCAGAGCCGGCGCTCAGGGTAGGGGCAGCATGCAGAGCCCCCATGGCTGCACATCTGCCTAGGAGCCTGAGGGAAATGCCAGCTGCTTTCAGGAGCCGCGCAGAGTCAGGGCAAGCAGAGAGCCTTGCCTTAGCCCCACTGCATTGCCAACTGGACATTTAATGATCCAGTCAGTGGTGCTGACCAGAGCTGTCAAGATCCCTTTTCTGGTCAAAAACTGGATGCCTGGCAACCCTATCTATATTCTCTTATGTATTCTTTCTCCATTCTTTTGCTTTCCTCTTTTGGTTTCATTGTGCAGTATTATGTTCCCTTGGGGTTTCTGGTCTAGTTAGAATCAGGAATTTCCACAAGACAGCCTACCCTCACCATGTTTTCAGCCCAGAGATATTTGAATGATTCAGACTAAGTTCAGATAAACATCCAAAAGTTTGAATGCTAATCTGAATCTCAACCTACACATCTTTTCAGCGTTACCCATTACTGCACAAGATTGGTATATGAGCTATTCTTGTGACCATAATTTCTGCTTCATTTGTCTGCAAAATTAATATCCTACTGGTTGTAATTTTGTAGACAAATTTGATATCTGTTTTCCTGATTTGCAGAGACAGTAAAGTAACTAACTGTCTAAGTGACAATAAAATGCACCCACACATATTAGTCTCTATGGTTATCTGAAGAATGTAGACAAAAAGCCAAAGGCTGAGGCCCTTTTGAAAATCACGGCCTATATATCTCCTTTGCAACAGGTCAGACGACTGATTCCTGATCCTGCACCCCTGAGTGTGTGACAGTCATTTAAACTGAGGTGAATTCAAATCATGATTCTATACAGTCATTCCATAATGGCAGAGTGAGCAACAGTCATCCTGTTGCTTCGGTATCCATCAGTTACAAGGATTATTTCCAAACATCAGTAATTTTACATAATAGAACTGAAGCTAATACGACAGAAAATTATCACAATATCAGTGCCTCTCACTTTGAAAATAAACATCCCTGCTTTTCCTTGCAAACGAGAAAGCATTATCCTGTGACAATATTATATCCGTTATTAGTATCTCTTCATTATTGCAAATAGAATCTGTATTATCTGTTGCTAGATGGCTGATTTCAGACTAATTTATATTTTTAATACTATTTTCTTTTGAAATATTGAACTTTTGGCATTATCAGCTAGACCAGGATTCAAGAAAAGAAACATTACATTCCACAACATGATATATGTTACTTGCTTCTTGATGTGCTCTCTGAATAGCCTAAGACAGTATTTTAAGTCCTAACCCACAATTCCATGTTCACACACTTAAGGGCCGATCCAAAGCTCATTAAAGTCAATGGGACTCTTTCCATAGGATAGATTGGGTTTTGAATCGGGCCCTTAGTACTTCTGAAATATATTACAATGATTAAAGACATCCTCAAAGGGTAATTACTTTAGAGAGGTAGCAGAGTAATTGAAGGTTGAGTGAAAAAACATATGCAGTTATCAGTAGAGCTGGTTGAACATTTATTATTTATTATAATGAAGCCTGCATACTCCCCAAGAAGCTAGACCTACATTCTGCTGCATTCTGATGCAGCAGACTGAAAATTCTGCATCAGCCTCAGTCATTCATGTTAACATATGGAGCTTTTTTTAATGAATTAAATAAGAAAATGCATGGTGCAATCAGTGCATTAGTCCCTGAGATATTTCATGTCTCATTAAATACAATTGTTTTAAGCTCCTGTGTTTCCAGTTTCAATGCAGGGCAGATATTTGTATTGACAAGGAATTATTGTATCATAGAAGTTGTAAGGGGCAGAGGGCTGGTCTACACTAGGGGAGGGGATCGATCTAAGATACGCAACTTCAGCTACGTGAATAGCGCAGCTGAAGTCGAAGTATCTTAGATCGAGTTACCTACTGTCCTCACGGCATGGGATCGACGTCCGCGGCTCCCCCTGTCGACTCCGCTACCGCCATTCGCGTTGGTGGAGTTCCGGAATCAACAGGAGCACTTTCGGGGATCAATATATCATGTCTAGATGAGACGCGATATATCAATCCCTGAGAAATCGATTGCTACTCGCCGATACGGCCGGTAGTGAAGACGTACCCAGAGAGAGGTTTTGGGAGCTGGGCAGAGGGTAGCTTGGGATTTCTGTGCCTGAAGAGGGATGGGAAGCAATTTGAGGGAATAAGGACAGGAGCTGGATGTTTCTGCTACAATGATCAGCACTGAATTGTTACTGGTCTTGATAGTCGCAATGTTATTTTTAAATTTCAGAGTTAGCAACCTTTTGGAGCAAGTGAGTTACTTCCCAGAGCTATTGTTTTTGGGCAGTCTGCAGACTCAGGAAGCCAACACTGCACTGGTTTACATGCAATTCATGTTTTCGATGTTCTCGTCACAGCCATGAGAGCTGGAGCTAGATACAGATATATGAAATGAAAGGGTAGATTTTGGAGAACAGTTCGGAGGCAAGGAATGGATTGTGAATCAAGTTCCAACACTATTGAATCACACAATATATAGGGCCTTTATTATCCTTATCATTATTATTACCATAATAGCCCCCCCAAAATTATGCTGAGTCTTCCACAGTAAACATAGGAGATATGGCCCCTACCGTGTTCCCAGAATTTCCAGCTGTATGCAATGGGAGGATGATGAGATATGTGATCCCATACCAACTGCTCAAAAAAACAACCTCATGAGAGAAAAAGAAGTAAATGTTAAAATTACAGATGGGGAACAATCCAAACAATTTTTCCATTCCCCTCCACTGGGCTTTGGGGGCTTTGGATGAATTGAGATCCAGATCTGAACCACCTTTGCTGTCAGAAATGAGCAGTATGAACTCTCTGAATGGCACAAATAATCAGACCTATATTTCTGCAATGATTTTGCTGGCAAAATGAAAAACATGTCCGTAATCTAACAATTAAATCAAATTCATCTTAGAAGTAATAAGTGGAGGACCTCAAAGATGGAACAACAGCTAAAAATAATCTAAAATGAATGTAAGGGCAATTACTTAAACCAAACTAACAAACTGGTAAATTTCCAGTTTTTCTATGATGATAGTATAGTTTTAGAAAAAACAAACAGTTCAGACATTTATTTGATCTATTGTTGTTTTCATGCAAGGATTTCAAAACATTATTTAAATAAGATACAGAAAAGTACCATAAGCTACTGCTGGAAAGTTACATTATACCCATGTTACAGAGAGGAACTGTGAGGCAAAAGCAGTTTAGTGAATTATTGCATGGTGGGCTGAGGAGAGAAACTAATCCAGGATTCATGACTCCCAGCCTCTTACTTTAGCAACTAGAATAAATTGCCTTTGGAATTTGAGTGATTGTTTTACATTTATTAATTTACCTCTTCAGATTTACTGCTCTCTGAATTTTATATGTATACTGTGTACTACAGCTAAACTGCTTTTTCTGGAAAATCTCTTTTTTTCCAAAGATGGTCCTTTTCATAATTCAAAATACCCTGTAGATACTTTTCACACTTACCTTTTTTCAAAAAAAAGAAAATTAAAGTTGTGATTACTCTCCTACATATTAATTTTTCATATCACCAACAAGCAGAAAAAATGTGTCATCAAGTTTTTCCCCATTTAAGCGTTTTTGTGTTTGGATCTTTGCATAAAATCAAATAGCAGAGATAATAAAATTAGGATAGAAACATGTTCAACCCAGCCTACCCCGATGCAATTAATAATTAAGATCAAATGGCTTGTAAAATATCTAGCAGTATGATTAAAATGCTATGGAAAGGTTGCTGTAAGAATAATTGCTTTTTGTTTAATGTAACCAAAAAACAAATCTGTGCTTCAATATCTGTTGTGTTGTATGTTTTCTGTTTTTAAAATTAATATGACATAAGCCATCCTTTATGCTAATGTTATAGCTCCTTGGTCGAGTTTAGCACCATTATCTTCTTTAATGAATAATTCATTCCCTGTTGAAAACTTAACTATATCATTTTTACAGTGTGTAAATGAAACTTTGAAGTGCAATTTAACTTGAAAGAACTTCAGATTGTAGAGAATTCCCATAAACCACCAAGAAAAAGTGCTGTGCTGGTAATACTGCCTCATACTGAAGTGTAATCACTTTATGGTAAGTATGTGTGAGATTTTTAATTTTGCTTCTCATTTTAAAAAAATCTTGGAGAGAATCCTTGCCATGATTTTTCTTTTAACTGATGTAATTTGTTAGTACAACAAGGCATAGCTTCCTAGTGCCTGTCTTTAGAGTGTAGGCTTGGTATTGAGGAACACATAGGAGAAGGCTGTGGAGTGGGAACAAAACCCTTTCACAGCAGTAGACTCCAGCCTTGTTTCTGGAGAGTCTTTGTCACTCAAGCACAGACTTATATTTAGGTGGAAGGAGAGGGAAAGGGAAGAAAGGACCCATTGAATTGTAAGAGCATCTGACCATACCCAACCCAGATCTCTCTTGCATTCTTTCAGAGCCATGTTAGGAGCTCAGCATCACACAGGGGTTACTTAGTGGTCTTTTTGTTCTATAACAATTTTGCTGTATATAAACAGGACCCCATATGCTTTAAGACTGCATCTTGCTTCACTCTCTACTGCAGACTTGTGATTTTCAATCTAAGCTTTCGCTTTTTTTTTCCCCCCAAAGAAGTTGGGTTTCATCACAGTTTCATCAGTGTTATACTGCTGTAACAGAATGCAGAATGGGACCCAATATCTCTAAGGGAAGTGAATTTACCCATTCATCTCAATAAAGTGTTAACTCTGAAACCTAGATTCAATAAGTTAAAAATCAATGTTGCTACCTGTTTCACAGCTGATCATTTTAGGCTCAACATTTAGTTTTTTGTCCCAGATAGTCTCCCAGATGCCCGAATATGGGTATGTTTGTGTATACTTCTATTTTTTTTATTTAATTAAGTTCTTCTATCATCTGCTTCATTACATTTACACAGGCCTCCATACATTCTGCAATCTATGGGCATATAGTTTGCAACAGAATGGAATGGAGAATCAGACCCAGTTTTTCTAGGATGTTAGATGACTCAGCATTGTATTATTTAAGAGGGTCAGATAACTGTAATATATATCTATGCTTAAATAAATATTCCAGTTACCTGATCCTTTGCCTGATACATATTGAGACCCCCTTGTGGTGAGACCTCATTGATTTCAATGCCATGGTAATAACATGGCAAAATGTGCTGCATGTGTCCAACAGATCAAATAAATGCCTTTCTTGATGAGAACTCTAAGACAGTGGAGTGTTTAGATGAAGACATTTCCATGTAATAATTTTCATGCTAATCCATGCTTATTTTGAAAGTTTCCTGATAAGACTAAACCTTCTGTCTCAAGGCTAGAGACATATCATTGTGTAAGTTGTTTTGACTCCCTGTGGCAATAATAGCTACCGGTGATGGTGGGAGCTGTGTGTTCTCCCTTGTCGCCAGGGTGTGCATTATCATCTTGATTTGGATTATATCCTCACAAAAGATATTCTTTTCAGCCATTTTAAGGCTCACAGCTTTGAGGGTTTATAGAAACCCACTTAGTAGGTGCATTCTCTTTTCCCACTTCCTTCCAAGCTCCCTCAGTTTGCAAGCCAAAGGACCCTGAGGAGTACTCATTTAAAGCCAACAGTGAAATCTACCAGAAAAATAAACAAACAATGTACTTAATTTTTTCCCTGAGATAATCTCTTTCTGTAACTGGTGTGATCTGCAGGTAAAACAAATGAATCTCCAAATACATGCTAGCTGATTTCATGCAGCTTCCCATGGCAGAGAGTTCCTCAGGCACTCTTATACCAGTGCTTTAAATAGCAGGGACACACAGACCTGTTCCTCTCAACTGTGGAGGAATTGATTGTGGGACACATCATCAGTCTCAACACCAGACTTATTTCACCTGATCATGAATCTGCAGTTAATTGTACTGTACGTTCTTGAACTTCTGACTTCAGAAATGACTTCTGAAGCTGAGTTTATTGAAATGTTATAGAACTGACATTATTTCTACCTGCCTCCTCTGAAATTTTCTGTTGGATCCTATACCTGGAGTCTTAGCTGCACATTTTAAAGGCCAATGCCTGCATATATATATACCTGCCCCTGGAAATTTCTACTACATGCATCTGACGAAGTGGGTATTCACCCACGAAAGGTGCCACAGGACTCTTTGCTGCTTTTACAGATCCAGACTAACCCAGCTACCCCTCTGATATAAAGTTTAAGGTGTCCATTTACGCAAGGGGTCAGGGCATAAGAAATTGTAGAGATGTAGCGGGATGGTCACCCTGCTCTGGCCCTGAAGGGGTTAAAGCTGCCCCGGAGAGGGCTGTGGCTGGAAAAAGCTAGGCTGATTGGGGGAAGTAGCTGCAGTTGGGGCCATGCCCCAATCAGGCCACCACTGGCCCTATAAGAGGGCTGAGGGCAGAGGCTGAGATACTCTCTCTAGCTTCTTGAGAAAGAAGTACTGGGCTGCCTGGGAGCTGAGATGGGTATCTGAGGTGAAGCAATGCTGGGGAAGGGCAGAGGGAGCTGGGGAGCTCCAGCCTGGTAAAACTCCAGGCTGCAGGCCTTGATAAAAGGCCAGAAAAAGGTATTGGGTCTGCAGAGAGGAAGACCAGAGATTGGCAATGGCAGCAGGTCCTAACCCCCTTGCTGATGATGATTGTTTACAGACTGCAGCCGGCCCCAGGAAGTGGGGGCTAGATGACGACTGGCAGTAGCCACTGAGGCAAGGTGGGGATAGAGCGTTGGGGGTTCCCCTGGGTGGGGAGACCCAGATTGTGGGTTACTGCTGGGGGCAGAACACTGATGTAGAGGGACACTGGGGTCCAGGAGGGACACTAGGCCAGCAGCAGGCGATACACCGGCCTGCAGAGGGCACTCTCGCTGGAAGAGCTGATTCGCAGGATTACCAGCAGGAGGCACCGTGCTGGTGAGTCTTTGCCCTGCCACAAGTGGTGGAGAATGCGGGCACTGATCTGCCCCTGTTACAAGAGGCAGGGCAAGGAAGGTGGGACTATTGCCTGGATCTGAGAGGGGAGGAACTGAAGGTGGAGAGACCAAAGATGGACTGGTATTGAAGAGCCTGGGTGGCTCAGCTTGCCGAGCAGCAGAGGGCGTTGTTCAGTCTGCTGCAGGGGTGGACACCCGGACCATATGGAAGACCGGGCACCAAGGGCTGGAGGCCAGTGCCAGGGCCTAAAAACTGTTTTGCCTGTGGGTGACTGGGACACTATAAAAGGGAGTGTCCCTACCGGGATGGAGCACAGAGGCCCTACCCGGGGGGCCACGAACTTGTTGGGCCTGCAAAGAGGCCAGCACCTGTGGAGGCAGTGCCTTACTGGACTCGCAGGGCCCCGGCTAACCCTGAGGGAAGGGCTAAGCTGGAAACAAACTGTGGGAGGGCCATGGTAAAGGGAAGGCACAGGAGGTGCTTCCACTGCCACACCAAAGGCCATTTAAAAAAGCACTGCCCCCAGAGAAGGAGGGGGAGGCCACAAGATCAGGTCGGGTCCGAAACTGCCCCGAGAGAAGGGGTGGTGAAGACCAGGGCCCCAGAAGGGAGAAGGTCTGGGGCAGAGGGGCCCCAGATCAAAAGGGAAATCCACACGAGGGCAAGACAGGCCGCAGTGGAGACCCAGACAGGGAGGGAAACCCATGTGGGAGCTGAGCAGGCTACAGTGGGCACCCAAACCCTTCAGGAGGGAGGCTGGTTGCTCCTCATGCTGGAGAACCTGCAGCAGAAAAAGGATGTCCTGCAGGTCCTGCTGAGGGAGAAACTGGGTAGATAGAAACCCCCACCCTCCCTCCCCGGTGGGAGATTTTAAGGGGGAGTGTGTGTAGCAGGGTGGTCACCCCGCTCCAGCCCTGAAGGGGTTAAAACAGCCCCAGAGAGGACAGTGGCTGGAAAAAGCTAGGTTGGTTGGGGAAAGTCTTCACCCCACCACAAGAGGATAGAATAGAAACAGGTAAACCCAGGCGGGGAGGAGGGTCAGACTGGGGAGAGAAGTATGAATCATACCTCTTTGCATAATGTGTTGTCCTTTGCATAATGTGGCTGGCTGTGAGTGGAAAATAACATTTCTTCAAAGGAAAAATAACTCCTGCGGGTATTATAGGCTCTTTATAATGGCAATGCAGCAACCCCAACTTGTGGTCGAGATTTGTGATATTTTATTTTCATGGGATGCAATCATGGAAAGCTTTGCATTTGTCCAGCTGCACATTACAAAGCATTTGAAAATCTTCCCTCTCCTTAATGATAGCAAAGCTTCGTGAATCAAGTATATTTAAAATAGTAAATTCTTACATTTTTCTAATGAGTTTATATTGTACAAAACATTGAAATAATCACAGTTAATCCCCTTCTTCAATCTAGGGTTCCAGCCCCTATGTCCCCTTTCTGTTCCTTTCTCTTTCTGACAATCAAAATCCTTTGAAGTCAAACACACATACAAAACCATTTTTACCTTGCATAACTCAAGCAGTGATCAGCAGCAGCAGCTATTATTACAGGAGATTAGCTTTGTCATTAAGGGACATAATCCCTACAATACTCCTATTCATCAGGTACCATTTAAATGAGGAAAAGTCTCTAGTCCTGGCAATTATAAAATTGCTTATTAAAACATTATACAGTATCCATGCAGACTGCATGAAACAGTGATTAGCATGCTGTTCTCCCTTCCTTTTGAGATTATTTATTTTAAGGACATTTCAGATGTTAAAGTGAAAATTACAACCACAGTTTCAATAACCGTGTTTTCCATTTTATTGTTAGCCATTTCCTGGCTTCTAGGTTTCATTTAGCTATTTTTATTCATTTGATCTATTGATCTCTCTCCCTGTTCTATGATGCATCTCAATATTTGTCTCAAATTCTAAAAGATAAACCAAGCCTGATGCTAATTTGTGCTTTTTAAAAGGCAAGTGGATTCCTTTAGTCTTTGTTTATGGCATTGAAAAGATGCACACAAAAGAATAAAGGTAAAACTTTTCTTCTATCCCAAATAACTCTGCTATTATGATATTACCTGAGAATGAGACCCAGTTTTGTTTTTCTTTGGGGGGCTACCAAAGACCAATAGTATTCAATGAGTTAAGCTAACATTTGTCTCATGGCAATACAGTTATTAAGATGGTTTAACTTGAGGCTGGTCCAGCATTTAATCAGCTAGGGCTGTGTAAAATGATCGCAACAAAAGTTGAAATCGTGCAAGATGTGTCTGGGATGGGTGTGTATTTTTTATTACAGATTCTAAATTAAGGCCAGGTTGGCAAAACTCTTGAGCAAACTTGGACCTAGGATTGAATACGCCTGGAACAATGTATTGTTTTGCAGTGCAAACAGGCAAAAAATGCTGGTTTCAATTGAGTTTCGCTCAATGTTTTCATCTTGGAACCTGGAAACTCAAAGGGAAATGTGGGGAGAGATCTGAATCTCATTTGCATTAAAATCAAAGAAAATGTTGGCATGAACTCCTGTGAGGGGAAACCACTATGTTTCTCACAGCTCCTTTAATTGTGGCTTTGTAGCAGAGTGGACCCCTGCTCCTGCCCTGAAGCAGTTAAAAACAGCCCTGGGAAGGGGTTGTGGCTGGAGAAAGCAGCCTTCAGGCTGGGGCAAGAAGCCTGGGCTGATCGGGGAAAGTAGTCTCAGCTGTGGCCATGCTCCAATCAGGCCCAGCTGGCCCCGATAAGAGACTGTGAGCCAGAAGCCAAGCCAGTCTCTCTCTAGCTATAGAGGGAGATGGGCCTGGCTGCAGGGAGCTGGGGAAAGGCAGAGGAGCTGGGGAGCTCTGGCCTGGAAAGCCCCAGGCTGCGGCCTAGCATTGGGCTAATAGGTACTGGGGGTGCAGAGGGCAGCCCAGGGGTAGGCCAATGCAGCAGGTCCAAAGCCTCCTTGCCAGTGATGAGTAGGCTGATACTGCAGTCTGCCTCAGGACATGGGGCTAGACAATGACTGGCAGTAGCCATATACTGAGGCAAGGTGGGGATAGAGGGTGGGGGTTCTCTGGGGAGGGGAGACCCTGAGAGAAAGGGGTTACTGCCAGGGGGCAGCACCCCATGTAAAAGGGCATTGGGTCCAGGGAGAGACACGGGTGCCAGAGGACAGATGGATCACTGGCCTGCAGAGGGTGCTCTGGAGCTGGAACTGAGCTAATTCCCAAAGTCACCAGCAGGAGGCGCTGCAGGGGTGAGTCCACCCGTCTACAGGCACAAAGGGCATCCATGTGGTTATTAGCCTGAGACTTGTGCTTGTTCCTCGTTTCTGGTGCCATCATGAAGTGGAAGGCTAGAGCATGGCAGTGGCCTTGTGTTCAGCTCTGGCCATTTCAGGATGACAGCTGAGAGCACCAGAAGAAACTGCTTTCCATTCATCTCCTATAGAGGGATGATCATCACAAAGCCAAGTCTTTGTGGCTTGGGTAAGGGGACAGAGGCATCTTCTCTTCTGTAACAAAAAAGATTGTGCAAGTTACAGTATTGTCATTTTCCTAATATTTCCCCCTTTGCACTAGTAGTTGTATATTCATATATGAGTGAATTATTTCCTTGATTTACAAGAAGAAAACTAATTAAAAAAACAGTTGGCAAGGTTACTCAATGGACTGGTGCATTCATCTGTTACACTCTGATGCAAGTGCTGGCACAATCAGTTACATGATCATTTTGTTCTTTGTGTCAAACAGCCAGTTTTCAGATTCTGACCTCACTGGTGTTTGCTACTTGTAGAGAGTTATGTATGGCTTGTTGATTGAATTCAACAGCAGGGAAGGCAGCAGTGATCAGTTTTGTCCTAACTGAGTATCATTGCAGTCAACAGGAAATTCTATAAGAGGTTTCCAGGGATGATCTGCCAGCCAAAAGGCAAAGGCAGAACTAAATTATCATAGAAAATTGCAGCAAACCTAATTAAGCTGGGTTTGCGGAGAGAGAGATTGTTTTTAACCACATGAATGGCTATTATCTTCAGTCACTAAAGATACTCAGAACATAGCCCATCCTAGCAAATCATGCAGCACCTAGCTAAAATCTATAAGGACTCTCATTCATATGGTTCCATATGGCACAAGGTGTTTAATATTATCCTTAAGGCAGCAAGTTTCTGTGATGTTTGAAATATGCACACATATGCTCATGGTGAGGACCAATATGGCTACAAACAATTTGTGAACAGTGTGGATGACACTGCAATCTGCTGTCTCAAATGGCTGTTCTGCAACATGGAAAAATCAGAGAAGCATTTCCTGAGCAAATGCAAAATGCAGAATATTGTTCCTAACGGGCCTGGAGTCTACAACCCACTGAGAATCACATATAATATTCATTACCATCACTCTCCATTAGAAGGGAAAGCTAAGCAGTCACTAAAATCCAATAACATCTTTATCAAGCCAGCTGACAAAAGAGTGGATACTGTCATTCTAAACCAAGAAGATTGTATTAATGAAGCAGACTCAGATTTCTTACAGAAAACTCTTGACTGCACTGAAGATTATTATTATTTCATTAAACTACTGCCCAGAAACCCCAATCAAGATTAGGGCCCAGTGTTCTGGGCACTACTGCCCCAAAGAGTTTACAGAACACACTGCAAGACAAACTCAGTTCTTAATGAGCTGTCATCAGAGATGCTCTGTGTTCCACTCTTCATGGCCATTATTCTCCCAAGAGACCACACAGTTGTACTGTATTGTCATCACTCTTACATCCTTGTGGTGGTTTTTCCACATATTTATGGTAAGTCTAGGAAATTAAAACTCTATAGCATCAACCTGTTGACACATTTCAGAGTGTCATTAATACAGTATGGACAGAAACAACACCTCCCTTAGGGAAAAAAGGAACTCTACCCAGAATGGGAATATGTCCGCACCTGCATCAAACTCCCTGGATAGTGAAGTAACTAATGAAGATTGTGGCCCTGCTAATTGGATTGGATGGGTTGTTCTTAGTCCAGGACTCTTCAAAAGAGGGATGGAGCAGGCAGGACACCATCTTTATGACCAGCTTTATGACCTTGGACTGTTCTAACTTGTTTTGGTAGTAATGCCTCCCACCTCCCAGGGTGACCAGATGTCTTGATTTTATAGGTACAGTCCCGATTTTTGGGTCTTTTACTTATATAGGCTCCTATTACCCCCCCACCCCCTGTCTCGATTTTTCATACTTGCTGCCTGGTCATTCTTCCCTCCCTAACCCTCCCTCACACCCCTCATGTGCCACTCTGATGGCTGGATTGCTGGAGCGTGTTCCCCCTGCTGAAGGACAGGAAGGAGTACTGTATAGCTGTCTAGTCCAAGAATATCCACCACTCTTATCACTAAAACAACCCTTACCACCTTTTATTTAATTCTTGGGAGGAAAGTCTAAACTAGGGTGTAGCATGAAAGTCACAATTTAACTTTGTTATAGATTTTTCATACGAAAAATTAAAATTTTTCACAGGTTTGGGGTTTGCAGTAGTTTCATTTTGAGCATTCAGGAATTTGTCCAGGGCAAATATTTTCTTTTTTTTTCCATGGTAAACATGGCTCTTTGAAATGAGAATATAAGATATCCATAACTTTTTCTCACATTTGGACAAAATATCAACCCAGTGTTGTGGCGCTAAATGCAAAGAAAATGTTTATAAAGTGCTAAATACACCTTCATAAAGGAGTTGAACTTAGCCATCCTGTCATGCAATGGAAATCTTTCTCTGTCTTATAGTTATGCAATTCACAGTTAAGAGGTCAACAAAGCCCTGTAAAATCTTCCAGCATGTAAAGAGAATCGGATTTTGGTGCAAAAGCTTTATAATACAATTCACACAATATGTTGATGCAATAAAAGTATCACATTTTCTTTACTATATTCATAAATAGTCCCTCCTCTTTTTAATTACAAAAGCTACCATATTAGTATCCTCATTTCTTCCTTGCCTTCAGCCATTAACTCCTAGAATAGACCTATTGACCTACAGTATTCTAGTGAACGTATAGATTTTGTACAGTAGTCTTGGAGTTTATAGCTCATATAGCAATCTAGGGCCATATATTTTTCCTTTAAATCACTTGCAAATGAAATTAATTATGGGCCAAAATCTTAGTATTTGAACCTGTAAGAAATGTCTGATTAATTAACTCATGTGGGTGAAAACACATAAATACTAGCACTTGTGCCTGAAATTAACTGCACCTGCAATATTGGAGGAGAAAGTTGAAACTCCTTGTAAAAATTTGATCCCTAAAGATATGTATTCAACATAGACCCACAGATACAGTAGCTGCCAGTAAATAGTCAACGGCTGGCAACAGATATCATCACACAATTATATTTTATAATTGATTTTCAAAGTATAGAGAGAAACTGTGTCATCTGAGATACAACCGTGTGGCAAATGCTGACATTTTAAGAGAACCAGCTATAGAGGTAATCAGTGCACTTTCTTATTTGTCACTGAAGGTAGAATTTGACCCAGAATTATTATACTAGGTTATGACACAAAGGACGTCCTAGCCCTCTGATAAATTTCACCCATGCTCAAATGTGCCCTATTTATAAAGACATTGGGTTAATTCCTCAGTTGACGTAAGTGGTCAGAGCTGCATTGAAACAAGTTGACCTGTGCCCATTTACACCAGTTGAGGATCTGTCCCTTTGCACATTATATAAAGCTTGAGGAACCAAAATAAACAGGAAGTTAAAGTAGTCACTGTCCTATTGTAACTTACTTTGTGTTCCAGGTTTCCAGCGCTCATTTAGACTCCCTGACACACAGATAGAGCTGCTGTAAGTAGATGACGGAATTTGAATGAATGTAAAGAAGTCCAACTTTTGCATCACCTTACGCATCACTTCTGAATTTTATCCCCAAGCGCAATAAAATCTCTGCTTCTCCCTGCAAAGGGACTCTCCCCCACTCCAGCTTAGGACCAATGAGCCCTGCTGCCTTCCTTTATGATCCTTCAGCGATGTCGATTCTTAGCCTTTAGCCTTCCTGGTCACTGGAGCTCAGTTGCTCAGTGCCTCCACCTAGTGAATAAATCCATGTGCAGCCTCTATGACCTGGAGAATATTAAAGACTAAAAAGTGTCAAAACCCAACCAATTTTAAAAAGGAACAAATGTAACTATGTAAATGTGTGTATAATAACTATATTTACTAAGTAGTAGGACTATTGGCAGAATACAAGCGACTTATCAGGGCACATGTGAAACATGATAATGTCAGGTCAACTTATTACAGATAGAATATCAGGGAAATGCATAAAATAAAACAGATGGCAACCATAATGTTGCAAGAACCAAGGGACTTGGTTTTTACAGAACGGCTAAAAAAAAAATCCCCATCTCTAAACTCTTTACAGATGAGAGATAAAGAGATGAACCTATTGAAGTATATACAATTCTGAAGAGAAGTGAGAGGATAGATGCTATGATCCCATTTGAACTTGTGTCAAATGCAAGAACAAGAGTCATGAACTGAAGCTAAGAAAGGCTCACTTCCTGAAGGAATGTAAGTAGAAAGTCTCTGAGCAGAGAATAGTTATGCTTTATAAAGAACAGGCAATGATATTCATTTCTAGTATAAACACTGTGATGGGGGCAAAGCCAGATGGCTACAGTAAAGTACTGAGGAACAGGTATGTTAGCCCCAGGCTAAACAAATCCCTAGTACCGTGGTAACCAAATGGCAGTTGCTCCAGGTTAATCAAGGCACCTGGGGCCAATTAAGATCTTTCTAGAAGGCAGTGGAGATAGCTACATTGATTAGAACACCTGCAGCCAATCAAGGCAGGCTAATCAGGGCACCTGGGTTTAAAAAGGAGCTCACTCCAGTCGGGGGGGGAGGAGCCAGAGGAGAGGAAGCGCGTGTGAGGAGCTGGGAGCAAGAGGCACAAGGAGCTGAGACTGAGAGGGGTGCTACTGGAGGATTGAGGATAAAGAAGGTGTTTGGAGGAGGCCATAGGGAAGTAGCCTAGGAGTTGTAGCTGTCATGCAGCTATTACAGGAGGCACTATAGACAGTTGCAATCCACAGGGCCTTGGGCTGGAACCCGGAGTAGAGGGTGGGCCCGGGTTCCCCCCAAACCTCGCAACTCCTGATCAGACACAGGAGGAGTTGACCCAGACTGTGGGTTCCACCAGAGGGGAAGATCACTGAGGTGAGCAAATCCACCAATAAGCGCAGGACCCACCAAGGTAAAGGAGGAACTTTGTCACAATACTTTTTAAAAGGAAGTAGGCAAGTAGCTGTGTCAGGTTTCTTTCCCCACTCTGAACTTTAGGGTACAGATGTGGGGGCCTGCATGGACACTTCTAAGCCTAATTACTAACTTAGATCTGGTATACTGCCACCACCCAGAATTCCAGTGTCTGACGCACTCTGTGTTCCCCGAAAAATTCCCTCCCTGGGTTGCCTTGAGGGACTTCACCAATTCCCTGGTGAACACAGATCCAAACCCCTTGGATCTGAAAACAAGGAGAAATTTAGCATCCCCCCTCCTTTCCCCCACCAATCCCTGGTGAGTCCAGATCCAATCCCCTTGGATCTTAAAACAAGGAAAAATCAATCAGATTCTTAAAAAGAAAGCTTTTAATTAAAGAAAGAAAAGGTAAAAATTATCTCTGTAAAATCAGGATGGAAAATGCTTTACAAGGTAATCAGATTCCTGTAGACCAGAGGCCCCCCCCCCAGCCTTAGGTTCCAAGCAGGACCGGCTTTAGGAAGTGCGGGGCCCAATTCGAACATTTTCGGCGGGGCCCTGGCAGGGATGACTAAAAAAAAAACCAGTGTAAAAAAAAAAAAGCCTTGTCTTTCTTCCATGTATTATTTACTTTCCATAACTATATAAATAATAAAATTGTATATTATGTACATTGCATCATATATGCGGTTGACTGCTTATTAATGACCGCCATTTCACATGTGTGGGTCCCTGCCACTCCCTGCGGGTGTGCACATGTGTGGGTCCCAGCTGCTCCCTGCCCCCCTCATTGAAGCAGGTGTGCAGGGTTACTGCCCTGGGAACTGCAGGGCAGCAGTGGACATGAGGCTGGTTGGAGGCAGGGCAAGGGCTGACTGGAGGTAGGGTTTAGCTGCAGGCAGGGCAAGGGGTGCAGGGCAAGGGGTGCAGGGCTGGAGACGGGGGTGTGGGTGGGCTGGCTTCAGGCAGGGCCGCAGGGGGATGCAGCAGGGGTTGAGAGGGCTGGAGACAGAGGAGTGCAGAACTGGCTGGCTTCAGGCAGGGGAGTGCAGCAGGGACTGGCTGGAGACAGGGCAGGGGGTGCGGGGCTGGGTGTGGGCAGTGGGTGCAGGGCTGGTGCAGGCAGGACTGTGTGTGAGGCTGGCTGGCTTTGAGCAGGGCCACAGAGGTGTGTGGCAGGGGTTGGCTGGAGACAGGGCAGGGGGTTTGGCAGGGGCTGGGTGTGGGCACGGGGTGCAGAGCTGGCTGCAGGCACGGGGGGCAGAGCTGGTGCGGGCAGGGCAGGGGGTGCAGCAGAGGCAGCTGGAGCCCCCACCCTTTAAATAGCCCCCAAGGCTCCTGCTATCCCAGGGCTCTGGGGGTTATTTAAAGGGCCTGGGGCTCCCCTGCTTCTACCTCCCCCCCCGGACCTTTTAAATAGCCGCGGGAGCCCTGGAGAATACATGGGGATGGGGGGGCTCTGGTTGCTATTTAAAGGACTGGGTGGCAGAGGCAGCTGGAGCCCTGGCCCTTTAAATAGCCCCCAGAGCCCCCTGCTATCCCAGGGCTTTGGGGGCCCAGAGCTCCAGCCGGGAGAGCAGGGCTGCAGGGTAGGGCTTGCGCTCCGGCCGGGGCTCCAGCCGGGGCGGCAGGGCTTGTCCCACTCCGGCCAGGGCTCCAGCCAGGGCCGCAGGGCGGCTTGCCCCGCTCCAGCCGAGGCTCCAGCCGTGAGAGCGGGGTTGCGGGGCAGCTTGCCGCGCTCCGGCCGGGGCTTCAGCCAGGAGAGCGGGGCTGCGGGGCGGCTTGCTCCGCTCCGGCCGGGGCTCCAGCCGGGAGAGCCGGGCTGTGGGGCAGCTGCGCTCCCGCCGGCTCTTTGGTCAGGGGAGTGGGGCCATGGAAGACCCCGGAACAGACCGCAGCCGGGGTAAGTAAAAAAAATGTAAAAGGCCCTTAAGGCGCAGGGCCCTCTTAGGCCCGGGGCCCAATTCCGGGGAATCGGCTGAATCGGCCTAAAGCCGGCCCTGGTTCCAAGTTACAGCAAATAGAGGTAAAATCCTTCCAGCAAAAAGAAACATTTACAAGTTGAGGAAACAAAAATAAGACTAACACGCCTTGCCTGGCTAATTACTTATAAGTTTGAAACATGAGAGACAGATTCAGAAAGATTTGGAGAGCCTGGATGTACGTCTGGTCCCTCTTAGTCTCAAGAGCGAACAACCACCAAAACAAAGAGCAGAAACAAAGACTTCCCTCCACCAAGATTTGAAAGTATCTTGTCCCCTTATTTGTCCTCTAGTCAGGTGTCAGTCAGGTTCACTGGTAAAAGAGACATTAACCCTTAACTATCTGTTTATGACAAGCTGGGGAAAACATTGTGTGTTGTGTGACTACAAGGTTAAAACAATGGAATGAATCTTAATGGATATTAAGGCTGATTTTTGTTTTCATAATTTCTATGCAGCTGTTATTTTTAGATAAACTATAATTCTGTTATGCAAGAACTGTTCCCACTAGGAGTCATTGACATACAGTGGTACATACGATATGGAAAATAACAGGTACATTGCATATATAGTCTATCTGCTAAAAGGGTTTTATATGTGGTTGTTGGATAGAGCCCGTATGTGTCTGAGAGTGTAAAATCATCTATACAACATGCATTAACAGTAATCGCTCACTTATTATAATAATAGCACTATACGGTTTGTTACTGTTATTTTTACTTTCTAGCTACAGCTTATTTGATTGACAAAAAAGACAAAGAAAAAGCTCTTTCCAGGTGACTACAATAGGGCCAGATTCTCTACTGTGTCCACCTTATGCTGGGTCTGGGAGTTGGTTCCACTTCTCTGATTTTCTGCCCTGGCTCCAGCTGTTCACAGCAGCAGGGGGGCTGCTCTAACTTTGACAGGTGGTAATTGTCCTGAAGGAGCACTCCTGCTGCCAACTCCAATATAATCTGTGCTAGAATCTGCCAGGGAGGGAATGTGGAAAAGCTAGCAAAGGCTCCTCCAGCAGACCTCTGCTGGGGACTCCCCCTTGCTGGATATATCCCAAACTGGGAAATTACAGAGATTTCAGCTTCATTCTTGAGCAGCGCAAAGGCAGCAAAAACAGACCAGAGAACTTGGCTCATACAGTGGAATCTGTATTCAATCCATCATAACTTAGTATTTTCATAGTAAATGTCCATCAAGTTATTATGATGCAAATCTATTAAGGATATTAACATTTCCTAAGCCTGGCTATGCCTAATAAAAACACACCGCAAAGCAAGTTTTATTTCAGAATGCTGAGTGTCCAGTTAATGACTAATTTGCACCAAACATCTCATTAATAGCCCAGATTGTTTTGCCAATGCTCTTGAGCAAATATAATTGGAAAATTTATCAAAAATTTCTTAACATACTTAGGGTTGCAAAAGATAAGTGTGAAATTAATAACACTTGCTAATGATTTATTTACTCATGTTCTTCAAGTTCTTGCTCATATCCATTCCAGTTAGGTGTGCATGCGCTACGTGCATGTTCGTCAGAAGATTTTTACCCTAGCAACACTCGGTGGGTCGGCTGGGTCGCCCCCTGGAATGGTGCCGCCATGGCACCGGATATATACCCCTGCTGACCCGACCACTCCTCAGTTCCTTCTTACCGCCCGTGTCGGTCGTTGGAACAGTGGAGAGCGGCTTAGCTGTCCTCCACCTCCCTAACTACTCCTTGTTTCTTCACTATCGTTGTTGTATATAGTTACAGTTAGTTTGATAGTTCTTGAATAGTTAGTGTATATAGTTACAGTGGGGTTTGGGCATTAGCCCCTTCCCCACACCCAGTGCCAGGGCCCATGCCCAGTTAAACCGTGCTTGGCCTGTCATAAGCCGATGCCCACAAGCGATCCCCACGACTCTTGTCTAAAGTGCCTCGGGGAATCGCACATTACGGATAAGTGCCGTATTTGCAAGGCATTTAAACCGAGGACAAAGAAAGAGAGAGACTTTCGCCTGAAGAATCTCCTCATGGAGGCAGCTTTGAACCCTCCGTCCTCGGCACCGAGCGCTGAGCACTCTGCTAGCAGCACTCCTCCGGCACTGGACCGTGCCGGCACTGCCAAGATACTGAGGCACCGGCCATCTCCGGTGCAGGGACCTGCTCAGCACCGACCTTTCTCCCCGAAGCAGAAGAGGTCGAAGTCCTCCACTACCTCTGTGCCCCTGGCGCAGACACAGCCTCGTGCAGACCGCCAGGCACCTGCATCTGCCACAGCACCGACTGCTGCGGTACCGTCGACTCCAGTCCCGCGGGGGCTGTCGAGTCTGGTCCCTGAGAGCTCCCCGTCAAGGCCTGTGGTTGAGCTTACGGTCCCCTCTACGCTGGAGACATTCTCCACAGACAGGGACCTTATAGCCATGACGGAGTCTGTCCTGCCTCAACCCCCTACACTGCCGGTGCGGGTATTACACTCCAGAGACAAGCCAGCCATAATGAGACCTCCTTCAGTCAGCTCGGCAGACCGGCACCAATCACAATCCAGGTCCCGGCGCCATTCGCGGTCTCATCGACGATCACGGTCCTGACGCCGCTCGCAGTCCCGGCACCGATCGCCTACTCGGTACCGGTCATACTCGTGGCATAGATCAACGTCTCGGCCTCCGGCCCGGTACTCTCAGTACCACTCCCACTCCCGGCACCACGACTCTCGCAGCCGTTCCCGCCGCAGACCTTCGAGATCCAGGTCGACCTCCCAGCACCGCGCCGGTCGCAGGTCCCGGTCTCGCTCTCGGCACCAGTATAACTCCAGATACCAATCCCCAGTGCGGAGGAGATCACCAACGGCGAGAGAAAGGGACTCTTACCATGGTCTTTCAGCTCCTCCCTGGCTGTCCCAGCACCCATCTGTGTCTTCACAGGTGGACAGTGCATATGCCCAAGACAGAGAAGCTGATGTGCCCGCCACGATTTTCCACGAGCCCCAGGCTCAGGATCATGGACCTCAACTGTGGGCATTCTGGACACCTGGGGCATATCATCAGGCCCAAGGTGCACATCCAGGCCCATTGGGCTCTGCCACATCAGAACATCGGGTGCCGGAAGCCACCATAAGCCGCCCTCCTCTTTCTGCTTGGGAGGAAGTGTCGGTCCAGCCACAGGACTCCCAGATCCCAAGGGAGACAGAGGCTGTCCACCACGATGAGCCCTCGACTGACCCGCTTGTCCCAAGTCTCTCCTCATCCTCCTCCCCTGACGAGGTGGTAGCCGGAACGTCGTCTATAGGCCCTCTACCAAATCAACCTGAGGGCCCACCAGGACCTCCTCAGGCATGTCGCACACAATATGAACTTGCAAGTCGAGAACATCCCGGAGGTAGAGGACCCAGTGGTGGACATTTTATCCTCTGATGCCCCCACGAGAGAGGCCCTCCCCTTTATACGGATGATCCAAGCCAATGCCAATACGATCTGGCAGTCTCCAGCCTCTGTCCCACCTGCTGCCCGAGGAGTGGAACGTAAATATATGGTGCCCTCCACGGACTACGACTACTTATATGTCCATCCCCCCCCTTGCTCCCTCGTTGTCCAGTCGGTCAACAAGAGGGAACACCATAGCCAGCAGGCTCCAGCCCCGAAATCAAAAGATGCGAGGCACATGGACTTGCTGGGGCGCAAAGTCTATTCTGCAGGGGTGCTCCAACTCCACGTGGCTAATCAACAAGCCCTCCTTAGCCGCTATAATTATAATACCTGGGCAGCGGCGGACAAGTTCAAGGAGTTGCTCCCGCAGGACTCCCGACAGGAATTTGCGGCCATCCTGGACGAGGGGAAAAAGGTGGCTAGAACCTCCCTCCAGGCTTCCCTGGATGCCAAGGACTCAGCGGCCAGGACCCTAGTCTCCGGGTTTACTATGAGGCGTATCTCATGGCTGCAAGTCTCAGGCCTTCCCCCGGAGCTCCAACATACAATTTAGGACCTCCCCTTTGAAAGGCAAGGCCTATTCTCCGATAAGACAGACCATAGGCTGCAAAGCCTAAAGGATAACAGGGTCATTATGCACTCACTGGGCATGCACATGCCAGTGATTCAGCGCAGGCCCTTCCACCCCCAGCCACACCGCTCTTACCCTCAGCCCAGACAGAGACAGGACTTTGCTAGAAGGCGGGGTAGAACCGGTCGCCGGAGGCAGTCAGGCAACCAAGGGGGCCAGAACCAAGGTCCCTCCAAACCTTCCACAGGGCCAAAACCCTCCTTTTGAAGGTGCACCCGAGGGCGTCGTACCAGTATCGTCAAAGGAGTCGTTCCCTCCTTTTTCCAACTGCCTTTCCCTTTTCCTTCCTGCGTGGTCCCAGCTAACAACAGATCGCTGGGTCTTACGCACGCTGGAATTTGGGTACCACCTCCAATTTATTTCATGCCCCCCCCTTCATCCCCCTTTCTCATCCCTCTTCAGGGACCCCTTTCACGAGCAACTCCTCTTCCAGGAGGTGCAGACGCTCCTTGCCAAAGGAGCCATAGAGGAGGTACCGGAACACGAATGGGGCACGGGGTTTTACTCCTGCTACTTCCTAATCCCCAAAGCAAAGGGGGGTCTCAGACCTATCCTGGATCTGCGGGAACTCAACAGATACATGATAAAGTTGAAGTTCCGTATGGTATCCCTGGGGACCATCATCCCATCCCTGGATCCCGGAGACTGGTATGCCACCCTCGACATGAAAAATGCATATTTTCACATAGCCATCTACCAACCTCACAGGAGGTTTCTCCGGTTCGTAGTCAACCGCAAAGATTTTCAGTTCGCGGTCCTACCATTCAGACTCTCTACAGCCCGAAGAGTATTTACGAAATGCATGGCTATAGTCGCCGTCCACCTCCGCCGCCGGATACACATTTTTCTGTATCTAGACGACTGGCTCATCTGAGGGACCTCCGAGGCACAAGTGATCCATCACGTCCGCATTGTCAAGGACCTTTTCCTACATCTAGGCCTAATGATCAATGCGGAAAAGTCCACTCTGATTCCCACTCAGAGGATAGACTTCATTGGCGCCACCCTGGGCTCCATTCTCACCAGAGCTTGCTTACCGCTGCCCTGGTTCAAGGCAATGGTGGCCATCATCCAGAGTCTGCAAGCTGCTCCCTTGACTTCAGTTCGCTCTTGCCTCGGTCTTCTGGGTCACATGGCGGCCTGCCTGTTTGTGACGAAATACGCCAGACTGTGCCTCCATCCCCTCCAGTTGTGGCTCAACTCAGTGTACCAACCAGGCAGGGATGCCATAGACATGGTCGTCACCATTCCCCCGAGCATCCTAGGCTCCCTCGACTGGTGGCTGACCCCCACCCTGGTGTGTGCAGGGCTGCTGTTCCATCCGCCCCAGCCCTCTGCGTCCCTGATGACAGACGCATCATCTCTCGGCTGGGGTGCTCACCTTGGGCATCTACGCACGCAAGGCCTTTGGTCATCTCAGGAACTGGCCTTGCACATCAACATCCGGGAGCTGAGAGCAGTCCACTTTGCTTGCCGGGCGTTCCAATAGCACTTGCAAGGCCGTTGTGTGTCAATATTCACCGACAACACAACAGCCATGTACTATATAAACAAACAGGGCGGGACAAGGTCCTCGACCCTTTGTCAGGAAGCCATTCAACTATGGGACTTTTGTATAGCCCACTCTATAGACCTCATAGCGTCCTTTCTCCTGGGGGTTCGGAACACTCTGGCGGATTGCCTCAGCAGATCCTTCCTTTCTCATGAGTGGTCGCTTCGTCCGGACGTTATTCTTTCGGTCTTTCGGAAGTGGGGATTTCCCCGTGTAGACCTCTTCGCGTCCCGCGAGAACAGGAAATGCCAGATGTTCTGTTCCTTTCAAGGCCTCTCACAGGGTTTGATAGTGGACGCCTTCCTGATACCGTGGACAACTCACCTGCTATACGCTTTTCCACCGTTCCCAGCTCGTCCACAAGGTCCTGCTGAAAGTACGCAGGGACACAGCCCGCTTGACCATGATCGCTCCAGCGTGGCCCAGGCAGCACTGGTACACCATGTTGCTAGACCTGTCAATAGCCGACCCTATCCCACTACTCAGGACCATGGCAAACTGCATCACTCAGACCTACAGTCCCTCCATCTCACGGCATGGCTCCTGAGTGGTTGACCCAGTCTGAGATGCGTTGCTCTGCCCCAGTGCAACAAGTACTCTTGGGTACCAGAAAACCTTCCACTAGAGCAACATATCTGGCCAAGTGGAAGCGTTTCACATGCTGGTGTGGAGAACGCAACGTTCTTCCCGCCGAGGTCTCCAACCCCACCATCTTGGACTACCTCTGGTCCCTTAAACAACAGGGCCTAGCAGTATCATCTTTGAGGGTGCACTTAGCGGCCATCTCTACCTTCCACCCAGGGGAGAATGGTCGCTCGCTGTTTTCACATCCTATAGTATCCAGATTCCTCAAGGGCTTGGAGTGGCTATACCCCCAGGTACGCCACCCCGCCCCAACCTAGGACCTTAACCTGGTTCTTACCAGACTTATGTCGGCTCCATTCGAGCCATTAGCAACTTGCTCCCTTCTCTACCTGTCCTGGAAAACCGCTTTCCTCGTGGCCATCACGTCGGCAAGACGAGTTTCCGAGCTCCAGGCTCTCACGGCAGACCCTCCACATACTGTGTTCCACAAGGACAAGGTGCAGTTGCGACCACACCCGGCCTTTCTCCCCAAAGTGGTATCGGCCTTCCATGATAACCAGGAGATCTTCCTTCCAGTTTTCTTCCCGAAGCCACATTCATCGTGCAGGGAGCAACAGCTGCACTCCCTAGACGTCCGTAGAGCACTAGCTTTTTATATCGAGCGGACAAAGCCCTTCTGCAGAACGCCCCAACTCTTCGTCGCGGTGGCAGAGCATATGAAGGGCCTACCCGTTTCCTCACAGAGTATTTCATCCTGGGTGACATTGTGCATCTGCGCCTGTTACGACTTGGCTCATGTTCCATCAAGCCACCTCATGGCCCACTCTACCAGGGCTCAAGCCTCATCTGCTGCTTTCCTGGCTCATGTGCCCATCCACAAGATATGTTGTGCAGCTGCCTCGGTCCATACCTTTGCCTCTCACTATGCCCTGGTTCAGCAGTCCAGGGATGACGCAGCCTTTGGCTCCATGGCGTTACACTCTGCGACATCTCACTTCAACCCCACCGCCTAGGTCAGGCTTGGGAATCACCTAACTGGAATGGATATGAGCAAGCACTCGAAGAAGAAAAGACGGTTACTCACCTTTGTAACTGTTGTTCTTCGAGATGTGTTGCTCATATCCATTCCAAACCCGCCCTCCTTCCCCATTGTCGGAGTAACCGGCAAGAAGGAACTGAGGAGCGGTCGCGTCGGCAGGGGTATATATCTGGCACCATGGCGGCGCCACTCCAGGGGGCGACCCAGCCGACCCATCAGGGGTTGCTAGGGTAAAAATCTTCCGACAAACGTGCACGCGGCGCGCGCACACCTAACTGGAATGGATATGAGCAACACATCTCGAAGAACAACAGTTACAAAGGTGAGTAACCGTCTTTTTTGATGCAGTGCTTTATCTGTTCCAGGGGTTCTCAACCTTTTTTCTTTCTGAGGCCCCTCCAACGTGCTATAAAAACTCCACAGCCCACCTGTGCCACAGCAACTATTTTCCTGCATATAAAAGCCTGGGCCAGGGTTAGGGGGTAGCAAGCAGGGCAATTCACCAGGGCCCCATGCCATAGGGGACCCCACAAAGCTAAGTTGGTCAGGCTTCAGCTTCAACCCCGGGTGGTGAGGCCCAGTGTCGCAAGCTTCAGTCCTGGATGGTGGTGCTTCATCTTTCTGCCCTGGGCCCCAGTGAGTCTAATGCTAGCTCTGCGTGGTGGCCCCCCAGGGGGCCCTGGACCTCTGGTTGAGAACTGTTAATCTATTCTGTGTGTATGAGGCAAAAGCTGTATTTCCCTGTGACCAGCATGCTCATATAGTAACATTCTCCTAGCACAACTGCCTTGTGTTCAGACTTCGCCTATGAGAACCAAACTTTGAACCCAGTCTTAACATTAAAGAAACTTGGCAAAACTCCCATTGATCTCAATGAGAGCAGGAGCAAGACCTTTATTTAGGAGTGTAGGTACAGACAGAGTGGCCTGTCCTGTCATCGTTTCAAGACTGGAACTTCCTTAGAAGCCAATGAGAGTTCTCTGACTAACGCAGAGTAAATATTTCACAAGGAATAGCTTCTAAGACAAAATTAGCTTCTTTTCTGCTTTGCGGGCTGTCTGCAGGCAGGTAGCAATTCCCATGAATTTATTCATTTCTCCAGATTACTCAGATGACTTAAATATTTTTTATCTCTGTGGTTTGATTTGGAACAGTTCTGTGTGCTTGTTCAATGTTGGCTATTCAAGCTGTGTTACCTGCTTATGATTGGTCACATGATATCATCTTGGTGTGCCCTGATTGCATGTGTGTGCAAATTCTTCCAGCACGAATGGTGACTTGTTGCTTATTTAGCATTTGGTTTCTGTGAATACTTTCACATGGAATTTTCAGATGTGCTTTCCGTGAATAAGCTTACGAGTAAATGATAGTTTCTGCAGTGGTGATAGAAAGCAAACACAAAAAGATCATGAACATGGCTGAAATGAATTCATTTGTTTTATTCCCACAAATTCTATGAAAAATCCTTTTCACTATTTGCCGATGTAAACGGGTTGGGACTTACCACCCGCGGCGCCTCCTGCTGGTGATTTCGGGAATTAGCTCGATTCCAGTGGAGCGCCCCCTCCTGGTGGTGTCCCGTCCGTTGTTCTGCCCTCTGCTCTCCGCTGCTGTTGCTGGACCCGTGTAGCTCCCTGCTCAGCGGCATCCTCTTCGAGGCCACTGCCCTCTGGCAGTGTCCCTTAGTCCATCGGGACCCCCTCCGGGGATCGATGATCAGCAGTCCAACATTCCAGCCACCATATGCAACCACACACCCAAAGTCTAATCCCTCTTGTCAGGGATCGGGCGTAGTCTATAATGGCCGCTCCCTACGGCCAATGGCTGGATGTACTGCAAGGAGGAAGGGGGGGAACCCAGGCCCTCCCTCTACTCTGAGTCCCAGCCCAGGGACCCTCTGGCATCAGCCTCGCTGTCCTCTTTCTTTCCCCTCCTCTGTCTGTTCCCCTGGGCCACTTCCCCTTCAGCCCCTTGCACCCGCTAGGCCCTTCCCTTCAGGGCCTGCAGCCTGGCGGCTATGGGCTAGAGCCTTCTAGCCTCCCTGAGCCTGCCCAGCACTGTGCTGTCTGCGGTGCTAGTCTCCCCCTTGGAGACTGACCTTCCCCTGTCAAAGGCCTGGGACAGACTGACTGCTTCTGCTCTGGCCAGCCTTTAGATATGAGTGAGCCTGGCCCTGATTGGTTCCCTCCAATCTGGGCCCTGATTGGCTCCCCATAAGCCCTTTTCTGATTGGCTCCCGGGCTGTGCACGCTCCCTGGCCTGCCACAGCCCATCCACCCAGGGAGTGGGGCAGTCCGCCCCACTACAGCCCACCTCCAGGATTTGTGTCTACATTGGTAGCAGGACTGGACCCTGGGGTCAGCACAGATTGAAAACACAGTTCACTAACACACAAGGTCAAGCAGCAATCTGGAATTTGCCAGCCCTTTGGGCATGTCCAGAAAAGCTGGTATCAATTTCGTTAACATGGGGTGTCATAAACAGATAGTTAAGGGTTAATGTCTCTTTTACCTGTAAAGGGTTAACAAACAGGGAACCAACCACCTGACCAGGGGACCAATCAGGAGACAGGATACTTTCAAATGTCGGTGGAGGGAAGCCTTTGTTTGTTTTTTGAGGTTTTTTTTTTTGTTCTCTCTGGGCTCTGAGAGTGACCACACGTACCTACAGGCTCTCTAATCTTCTATTCCAATTTAGTAAGTACAAAAGGTAGAAAGGCGGTTTAGTCATTTTAATTGTTTTTGCTTTATTTGCAAATGTGTATCTGGCTGGTAGGGGTCTAATGTGTATTTGGCTAAAAGTATTTTAAATTGTATTTCTACTGGAGAAGGCTGTTTCTCCAATTTCTATAAGCTGACAGACCCTGTAATATTCCATCTTGAATTTACAGTCATTTTCTTTATTCTTTTTTCTTTTATTAAAAGTTTTGCTTTTAAGACCTGTCTGATTTTTCCTTGTTGAGGCTCAAGGGAATTGAGTCTGTACTTAACAGGGAAGGAGAAGGGAGGGGGAGAGAAAGCGGGGGGAACCCACCTGATTTCTCTGTGTTGTGATTCAAGAAGTTTGAATCACATTGATCTCCTAGTGTACCCAGGGCGGGAAAGATCTGGGAGGAAGAAAGGAGAAGGGGGAATCCCTTTGCTTAGATTCACGGAGCTTGAATCTGTATATCTCTCCAGGAGCCCAGGGAGGGAACACCTGGAGGGGAGGAGGGGGAAGGGAAATGGTTTATTCCCCTTTGTTGTGAGACTCAAGGAATTTGGGTCTTGGGGGTCCCCAGGGAAGGTTTTGGGGGAGACCAGAGTTTATCAGGCACTCTACTCTAAGTCCTGATTGGTGGCAGCACTACAGGATCTAAGCTGGTAATTAAGCTTAGGGGAATTCATGCTAGTACCCATATTTTGAACGCTAAGGTTCAGAATTGGGAATTATACTATGACATGGGGTGTCAAAGATCAAGAGGTAGGAGATCCATTCTTTTTCTAAAGGATTATCCAGGGTTGGCTGGAAAATAATGTTTGAACAGGTAGTAAGTTTTAAAGCCTAACTACTATCCCTCTCCCTGTCAACTAAACCTCCTCTGAAACGCAACTGTACTAGGTAAATGGTCAATTTGCTTACTGTATACACAGTACCAGCGGTCAGCAATGTGTCCGTACACGGACACAAGTGTCCATGGCAAAATTTTTGAGGCCCATGGTAATTTTTCAAAAAACTGAATAACATAACCCCCCCAATGTCCATCACTAAGTACGGTAATTTTGTCAAGTATCCGTCGTGCAATATGGTGGTGCCAACCCCTGCACTGTACATGTTGTGATGAGCCATAAATACTAACCGTGCAAATACTATGGCAAAGAGCATACCTTAAAAACACAGATGAGGAGGTCAAAATTGCAGTTCTTAAAATGGGAACTTTCCAAATAAGAGCTACAATAACAACTTTCTTTTCAGATAGGTTCTGCGTGCTTTTAGGGGTCAAGATGGATATTTTGACCAATTCTAATTTGATTTAAAAATGTATGTATTCCCATAAGTGAGTAACTGGAAATTTATTTTGTGGGGACTAATATTTCATGATATTTGATAAGTTGATGCCTGATAGGTTCTTAATGCCATTTATGAGAGAGTCATTAGTTATGTTACTATTTGATTGTTTATATTTCTTTTTGGTACGTATGGTTAAGGAACAAGAATGGGGCTTAGAAGATGTGGGTTCAATTCCTGACTCTTCCACAAACTTTCCTGTGTGATCTTGGGCAAGTCATTTAATTTCTCTGTACCTCTGTAATAATCCTTTCTTTCTCCCACTCTGTGTCTATCTTGGCCATTTAGGTTGCAGGCTCTTTGCGGCAGGGAATGTCTCTTTCTGTGTAATGCGCTGAGCCTGAGACTAGTTTGGGGGCTAGTTTGTGGTCTCTAGGTAGGACAAATACAAAGACTACTCAATAATATAATTAGGGCTTTGAGTATGTCATGGAAGTCACGGATTCCATGACTTTCTACAACCTCAGTGACACTGGGCCTTGCAGCAGCCTAGCTACCACCGGTTAGTGGGGGGAGGGGCCCTCCCATGCCAGACCAGCTGCCGCACCCCCTCCTGCAATTCCCCAGCCCCCACAGGCAGCAGTGGATCCCATAGATCCCAGCCCCAGCCAGTGGTAAGGGACCCTGGAGTTCCTAGTTGCTGTGGGCCATAGGGGACCCCCCAGCTCCCAGTCCTGCAGGGCAATAGGGGATCCGGCCCAGCTCCTAGCCCCGCAATCAGGAGTCCCTCCCAGCCATGGGCAGGGGTCCACAGCTCCCTGCTGCTGCATGCATTGGGTGCTGGACCCTCCTCCCCATTTTGTCAGTGATGTTTTTAAGTAAAAGTCAGAGACAGGTCACAGCTTCCATGAATTTTTGGTCATTGCCCATGACCTGTCCATGACTTTTACTAAAAATATCCCTGACAATTCATAGCCTTAAATATAATTAATAGAAATAAGGAGACGACTTGTACTGTCTGTAGTTTAGAGGAAATGCTTGAAAAATAAATGACTACTCCCTCTAATCAAAAAGAGCTGGTTATTCTGCAGTGTCTTAGAGGACCTGATGTGAGCAAGGCATCAGTTTGTGCAACCAGCTGATAGGTCATGTAGGTTCAAATTCATCATTAACATTCATAGGCACCAACTTTCTAATTTCCCAGGGGCTGCTCGAACTCCCGCTCCATCGCAGGTCCCATCCACATCCTGCCTCTTTCTGCTCCCACCCACGTCTTCCCATCCCATTCCGCCCCTCCAATGAGAGTGCCCCACCCTTGCTCCATCTCTTCCTGCTCCTGCTTCTCCCCCCACTCCCTCCGAGCCTCCTCCATGCCGTTGAACAGCTGATTCACGGCAGGCGGGAGGCACTGAGAGGAAGAGAGAGGAGCTGATTGGTGGGGCTGCCAGTGGGTGCTGAGCACCCACTATTTTTTTTCCTGTGGGTGCTCCAGCCCTGAAGCACCCACAGAGTCAGCACCTATGGTAACATTAATGGGACTTAAGCACATAAGTGCTTTGCAGAATAGGGATAGCTATTAACACGTGCTTACCTGTTTTGCTGAACAAGTCCATAAGTTTAGCAGCAGGATTAGTGATGAGAGCAGAATCCTTAGGATCAACTATAGTTCCTTTGATATTATAATCTAGTCCAGGGAGGTTATCATAATTGCATTCTCATACAGCAGGCAGCATTTACCAACAGTTACCAATTTACCACTCATTGCTGTTTGAGCTATTACAATATTTCCTGTATCTAGAATTGGAAGTAATAGCGGAGTCTCAGCTGACACTTTATGGTAATTGTTGATAGCCACTGACTCGTAATAACAACTACTGTAGTGAGCTGTATTGGTAAATAAAATTTATCTCTTGCTACCATTTGGCACCTCATGATCCTACCCAGTACTCTCATCTTCTTCTCTTTAGTGAATAACATTGTTTATTGAATGTCACATGCCCATCTAAACTAAAGAAACCTCAGATTAGAAGGAGTGGGACTGATATAACCTTGATTTGGACATAGGCGGTTGGATCTTCAGATGATATCCCGGTAAATTGCTGTAGCTCCTTTAAAATCAGCTGTCCATTGAAGCTGATTTACACCAGCTGTAAATCTGGCCTAGATCCTTTTTATGACATGGTTCTGGCATGTCATCATCGGACATATTTTCCAAGTAATTGTGTTTTGTACTATAAAGGTGCTGGCTTCTTTACAAAATAGCTTTTGAAGTACAGATGTCAAACATCAGTGGGACAATTCTGGTAACTTTATTAATGGTTGTGAACATGCTAGCCTGCAGTTCTCCTGCTCAGTTAGGGTTTGTGTGGCCCTTGTATGATGCAGTGTGTAAAGACAGTTTTTCCTGAAATTTATGATGATTGTAAATCTGTTTCTCATGAATGTAAATCATTCCCCATTTTCACAGGCGGCAAAGTAACTGAACCGCATAACATTCTCAGGTCAGAGGTCATAGAGCATCCTAGTACCATGCTACCTGGGCAAACCATAATTTCAACACAAACCCTTACCACACCAGCACTAAACCTAGTAACTAGAGAATATGCCCTCAAAGAAATACATTACACATTAATGTTTAAAAAGAAAATACTACTTTATTTAATAGCAGAACAGCATCCAATAAAACATCAATCCAGTTTAAAAGCCAAACACCCTTAAAATAAATCACACACCCATCTTTCCTGCTGTTTTCTTAAATGAAAGAGGGTCATACAAGAGCACAAATAAACAATCCCCCCTTTTCCCATTTACATTAATAATTATTTACATATCAATATCTTTGTGGCAGAGATCATTCCTTTTATATGTCTTCAAAGTGCTGTACAAACACAGTGTTGTATAAATAATAACAATCAGCTCTTCCTTGCTATTTCTGAACCCTCTCAAACAAAAACTGTCTCTTGAAAGTCATAAGGGTACAGAAGAAAATCCTTCTCTGACCTGGAGACAGCCAAAAGAGATAAGGCCAAAAAATCTTTCTCCAAGTCCTTCAGATGATTGGCCCCTTTCTGCAAAAAACAGTAACAAAGAGCTAAAGAGAATTCACGCTTCTGAGTAAAACCTAGGAAGGAAGCTTTTACCTGAACAGAAAGTGGGGAACCATTAACAGTAGGAAAACAGATTCCTGAGTTTCCCCTAATTTTGCATTGTGATAGTTTGATGTTTGGATCCATACAAACTGAGATGTGCATTCCGAACTGACCTTGGAGCTGGGTTTAAATTTTGCTTCAGACTTGCATGCATTTTAATTGAAGTTACATTTTACAATACATTCTATTTGGGTTGGCATGTGACTTCTGACCTGGCATTGTTATGTTCTTTTATGGCCCAATCTAAAGCCCACTGAAGGCAATGGAACATGTATTCTGTATGAGATGGTTTCTTGTGTTTGTTGGAGTGTAGTGGGTTCTCTGGTGATGAGGGTTAGCCAGACCTCAGTCCAATCTCAAGTACTACAGGTGCAATTTTGTGCCCATAATTAAACGATGGAGTATTTAATCATGTCTGCAGTTACCCTGAGCTGTCTGATTTGTGAGTGCTGTCAGTTGGTTAGGCTCATAAACAAGTGCATTTGCAGAAACGCTTAATTTTGCACCCTCATTTAAATATGGCTGCACAATGTAATAAAGTAATTTGAGGCTGCTTTTGAAAAATTAAGGCCTGTGAATGCATTTAGGCATATGTTTAGGTCTTTTATGCTAACTGTACATAATTGTTCTCTTAATCCCTAGACATATCAATCTGAAGAAATAATGATTGAAGCAGCCAGTATACTCTTGTCTTGTGCATTACGAATATCTGTTGTAAAGAACCGTCATCCTACTCCTCCATTCACTTACCGCCCCCATTCTACCTTTCCCCCATGTTTATGAGTTGGGTTCATGAAACATTTTTTCCACATGATTCTAAAAGGTATGGGGTGAAAGGGAGGCTATTGCACAGCATTAGTTAATCTTACTTATTCCTCATATGTTTGAGCCTGTAATATTGTTCAGTCTCAAGATATAGACTAGGATCTTGTGAAATTGAACAGAATGACTCACTTGTTTCACCATGAATTCAAAGTGGATATGAAGCATAAATCCCCCTTTTCCCTCCGTAATATAGTAGCCATGAATCACAATGTCACACTGAGTCGATCATAATCTAACACTTCACGCCTCAGCCAACAACTTGATTTGTCAAGAGAACAGTCCTGCAAGCTGCCAATAGAATTGTTTCCCATTGGAGAAGAAGGGATAATTAAGCCCTCTGTGAGCTAATTTCTTTGTTCTTTTATAAGAATAACATTTACTTTCATTTTTTTAGTAAACACAAATGAAGAAATATTACATATGTAGAAGATCACAAAAGTGTTTACTTTCTCTAAATTACCAATATGAGTTTTCATTCCATTACCACCTAATAAAGTAGGTTCAGGAATATTCTGTTTTGCCACAAAACAATGCACTGTGTAATATCTTAATTAGGTGAACTGGAGCTAAAGCTAATTACGCTGTGTCTGGATGCTAACTGGAGCAGGGCATCGTTGCTTCCTGGGGATAAGTATGTCTATTTATGAGCTTGGTATTTTCTGTCCATCATATTTTGTTTCATGTTCTGGTTAAATTCTACTCCATGTGAGCTATATAATGTGTCATTATATCAGGGTGACCAAATGTGTTTCATGGGTCTTGAAACATGTCCTCAAGTCATCATCCAGTGCTCTGTATTTGGTATGTAGAGAGTATTGATTCTACTAAGAAAAATCCAAAACGCCTATTCCTCCTAGTGTCCTGACCTACCCTTGTGTCATAGAATATCAAGGGGTTATCTAGCATAGGGAAAGCTCCTTCATTTACAGAGTCACAGAATAGCCAGGTAGAATCTGCCCCATGTGAGTATTAGGTATACCCTAATGACTTTGGGCCTGTTCCTCTACTTCTTACTAGCACTGAGATTAGATATACAGAGTTACAGTATCATGAGGCTGAATAAGCTTTTGTCCTCACAGTTAGTTCTTTTCTCTCTTCCTACAATTGTACTACAGTCATTGCCTGGCTTCTTATATATATTCCTTAGCTGCTGGGATACTGTCATGAATAAGTTTCATGGTTTTCCTTATTTTTTTGCATTGATGAAGCTAAATGTGATACGTATCTTTCTCTAAGTATTTGCTTGGGTTGTATTTCCAAGACATCTAGGCTCATTTTCTTAGCTGACATTCAGTTATGTCTTTCCACAGTTGCACTAGATCAGAATGCAAACAGCATCCTTGGATATGGCTGTAAAAAAAAACAAAACAAAAAAATCCCCCTAATATGTTTTCTAATTTTTTTCCTCCATAAGAGAAATTTTCCTGAGCCATCCATATGCTATTCAAATTAAGCTATTCACAAGCTATGCTTGTGAAGTGAATTTCGTAAATGGAAACTTATTTTGACATCTGTTTAAATTTTCTTCTATTTTGTTAGTAGTTAAAAGCATTTTGAGAGTCTGCCTGTTAAAAACGCCTTTGGCTTCAAGTGTTGATACTGCTGGGGAAAAGCAGGCACACATTTACGGGGATCTATGAACTGTGACCACGGTGTTTAACTGGTGTTTGGAAGTGGTGAAGTATTTTTTTTTAAAAAAAGCTGGATCTCCCTGTTATCCAGTAAGGACAAAGCTCCCTTTGCAAAGAGAATTATTTCCTATGCTGTGTGGTGGTAACTCCTAGCCAGCAGCTAGATGAGAGTGTAGGCTCTTTGGGGCTGGGACTGCCTCTTTAAAGAAGTGTTTGTACTCCCTGATGGAGTCCTTAGGCATTACCATAATATAAACTTGTGTGTACAGTGCCAAGTTCCTTGGTAGGAGCCTCTTGATAATACTACAGTACCAATAAATAATAATAGATAATACTGGGTGATCTGGGGACCTAGCATACAGTACGTAATGAATGTCAGCCATAAACAACTGTTGTTTATGGAGATATACATACTATTTATACGGTATATGTAGCAGATAAGAAAAATAACTAAATTGTGTGGGGAGCAGAGAGACTCAAGTCAAACCCTAGAGTACTGTATAACTCCCTGGTCCCTCAAAGTCTGACTGGCAATATCAACTCTCTCTCTTGCACAGTTTGCAATTGCTTTTCAAAGTATGGTAATGAACATCCCTGTAATATTTGCAGCATTCCCCATGCTGTATGTAGGGAATATGCCAGAAACTAACTACATGAAAAAGGAACATAGCAACTGTTTAATGAGGACCACTTTTTGCATGCATCTATTCTTTTATGGTAGAGAGATATTCCTCTGTAATATGCGCAGCAAAATTGGAACTTTGTTGTTAATCTTCAGCAAAATGCTCGTATGCTTGTTTCACTATACCACTCTTCCAAAACCAGAGCACATGCACTTTTCTAATTTGGAGAGATAAATCCTTTTCTGCAAACAAGGGAATGGCATTCCATGTTTTGTCTTTTTTAGTCTGTATACTGACAAGAAATTCTGCAGTAGATATAAGTTTGATTTATGTGGTAATTTATTTATTCCATGCAATTTCTATGGAATTTGTTACACTAGGTATTTACAATGTTGCCATATAATTCTATGCGTGTCACATTGCCATCCATGAGACAACACACATCATTGTTCAGTACATCGAACTCCAACTAGTGTGCAGGAATCCAGTAAATTCTTAGTATAATTTTCCACTTTGCAGATTATTATTTATTTTGTACTAGGACTGGGACCCCGTTGTGTTATGTGTTGTACAAACACAATATAAAAATCTAGTTACTGCCCCAAAGTGCTTGCAAGCTAAATATAAGACTAGAGAGAAGAGGTGGATGCAAACAGAGCTGGGAAAAACAATGATACTATTGATATTATTATGGTAATATTGTTCAGCATGACAGGCAGTAATATCAGTACATCAGCCTCCTAACCATTGTCAAGTTTTTTGTAGGCATCATGGCAAAGGAGAGTTTTAAGGGGGAGGATAAGGTAGCTTTAAGATGCAGAACTCCCCCCAAGGGTGAGATATGTAGGAGATAGCACAAAAGTGCTTGTTTGAGTGATGGGGGCTGGCATCTGGGCCAATTGGAGGCAAGGACTCTCTCTAGGAGCTCTATTAAAGTAATAGTCCTTAAAATAAATGCTGCATATAAATATAACAGACCAACTCCTGTGCTGCTTTAGCCCAGCATAGCTCCATACACTTTAGTTGGACTGTGCCAATCAATACCAGCAGAGAACCTGGTCCAAACATGTTAAAATACTTACTTCTGAGAAACCCAATGCCTTTTTCTGTATCATTTTATAGAGGGTTATGTAGATATGATGGATCATATAAAACAAACTTGTAGGACAATGCTGGACAGGGTTTAGCAGTGTCTAACTGGAAAAGGAGAACAATTGTGCTCCAAAGCAGCTCCTTATGCTAGTTCAGAAAGTAAATGCTCCATCCTGCACAGACATATTCACCTCATGCCCTCTTTTGCCTCCTTTCAGCATTGCGGTGACACTTCTTGGAGTACCCAGAGTTGTGAAGCATCTTGCTACTATCTGTCCTTAGCGTGAGAAAGTCTGATCTGTGTCTAGTGGGGGTCAGGTCCACATCACAACCAGACAGGGGCAACACTCCCCTCTCAGTCTAGTCAAGCTCTGGTGTCTCTCTGCAGGTTAATGATAGATGTACACCAAGCCCTCAGAACCATCTTCCCCCTCCTCCCAGGAGTGGGCAGCCCCTGTTCCACTGGACCCACACAGAATTCACAGATTTGCTGATCGCAAAGGAACAGTACACACCAGCTTACCAGCTCCAGCTCAGGATCATCACTCCACTTAACACACTTCAGTTAGATATGTGTATAGTGAAAACAAGGAAAGGCTTATTTAACAAGGTAGAGAGATTTGAGATGTAGTGAGTAAAGGTTTGGAAACAGTAAAATAAAATCATAACACACATTCTAAAGCCTAGTATGACAGAGTGCTAGCTGTAGCACCCTGATCATTGATATTGCTGCAGCACAGAAAAGGCTGCAGGCTCATCTGGGAGTAATTAGCCATTTTCTATTGGGGAAATGATGAGCACCTGGTGATGATCACTTGGCTGTTGATACAATTGGCAGTAACTGGGAGGATATAAGTGAGAGGAACAGAAAGTGGGATGGGGTAGAGTTGTGCAGAGGAGAGAAGCTGTGTAGAAGTCATATGTGCTCTATTCTGTTTGCTGGAGAACTGAGGAACAACGGTACATGTTGTGAAAGGGAAAAAGCCTAAGCATGTTTGTGACTGAGGGACCATGGAAACAGGGTAGGACATGAGGCATGCAGGGTAGCTGAAGAAGTGCTCTGTGATACCTAGGTTTAATTAACTAGATAATTTTCTATTTAATAAAGTTTTTAGTTCAGTCAAAGTTTCTGCAGCATTTTCCTGCCAGGTTGGCTGTGACCTTCCTTTCATAAAAGAGAACGTGCTGACAATTCATCTCCTCTGTGAAGGATCCAGGTACTACAAAAAACCCAGTTATATCCCCCAAATTCATTGTCTTTACTCATAAACAGGATACCTCCTGCTGTTTTTGTTTTTTCCTGCAGCTCTCCTCTTGTGACTTTTTTGCAATCTCTTGATTAACCACAGACTCAGCAATGCAGATAAGCCTCCAGTGTGATGCGTACAATACACACCTGATCGGAGAGAGAACAGTGTGTTTCTCTCTACCCTATACCTGAACAGACTCCTTAAGACCTGTCACCTCCTGGTGAGCTACTTTTAATGTCAAGGCTTTAAGAACATAATTCCCAGTATAGATATGTAACTTCTTAGATATTATCTGTACATACACTGTGCAATGACTATGATGACCAGTAAGGTACTGGATCTTGGTAGAGACCTTACATGCCACCCTTTGGTGAAATATTATACATATACTTGACCCAGGGGATCCCTGTGAAACCCAATGCATCCCCTCTTTGCCCTCTGTTAGCTGACATCAAGAAGTCCCTGGGTCATAATTGCTACAAAGAGAATAGTGCAGAAAGGGGAGGAAAGTAAGGATGATTTGGAGGAAACTGACCTATACAAGGCTGTAGGCTAGTGCTCCTCCATCTAATATTAAAGAATAGAGCCTCTGCTCTCAGAGAAAGTACTCAACTCACACTGCATCGGATAATGAGCCTTGTGGTGGGGACTTAAAAATGGAATCATACATGAAGATTTGGATTCAGATTGTGGGAAAAATTACTAGCATATAGTGGGAACAGGGTCTCTTCTACTCACTGTAGTAAAACCTGGTGATTTCTGAACATTCAGGAACAGGACCAAGATTTTCTGAAAATGTTGGCCTATCATAGAGCTTGATTTTTTCAGAAGTGCTCAACTCCCATTTAGGCACCAAAATCTGGTTATAAATGTCACAGTAGGAGCTGCTGGGAGCTGAACACTTTTGAGAAGTTGTCCTTTTATTTTGGTGCCTAAAATGGAAATAAGGTCTTTGTGTAACCTATATCTTCTTGTGAATGCAGAGCAGAGCCATGTGAATAACGAATATTTTGCTTCGGTGGCCAAACCAAAAAGTTGAAAACAATTTTCCTTTCAGATTGAGCCAAAACAAAAAAAAAAAGTTCATATTTTTTGGAAACCAGGAAAGTAGAAAAAATTGTTTTGGGTCAAATGAAACATTTGGTTTCATATTCAAGAGTTTTTACTTTTTTAAAATTAAAGTAAAATTTGAAACAAAAAGTCATCTTGAATTAAAAATATCAAAATACATTGTTCAGAAAATGTTGAAATGGAAAAGTTCTGATTTTTTTCCAAAAATATGTTGGGGGGGACTTGACCCTCAGGAAATGTGGCAAAATCCAAACTAATTCATAGAACGTTTTAATTTTTTTCATTGAAAATGTTTTGGTTCAAAAGAAATTGGCCCACTCCAGAGCCAGGCACTTGAAAATCAGAGGACCTTGCTTTCTTTTGAAAAACTGATCCCAAAATATATATTCAAACAATATATGCTAGATAAATTACACCCAAAACACTTTCCTACATTAGGATTCACCTTCAAATATTTTCCCTTGGAAATTTTTGTTTAAAGTAATGATGTGCCTATTCGTTATTTATTTAACTTTTCAATTTTAACTAAATCAGAGGCATGAAAAATAATTACTAGATGATTATGCTTATAGTAAAACAGAATTTCATAAAAATTGCATTTTCATCTCATGTAAACAAACTGGTTTTCCATAATTTATGCCCTTTTCATAGAAAATTGGAGATGACACTTGAAGTGATATGCATCAAAATGAAGTGGGAACAAAGATTTTATCTAATTTTGTGCTTTATTTATTGACTTATTACTTTGGTGTATATTATTGCAGACATTTTCAGGTTTTCATTCTCTGAGAAAAGCTGTATCAACTTCAACCTAGCTTCAGTGGCAATTTAGGGTGCAAAAATGACTTTGATCTAAGCAGGACTTTATTCTCTTAGCACAGGGGTTGGCAACCTTTCAGAAGTGGTGTGCCGAGTCTTCATTTATTCACTCTAAGGTTTCGCGTGCCAGTAATACATTTTAACCTTTCTAAAAGGTCTCTTTCTACAAATCTAGAATATATAACTAAACTATTGTTTTTATGTAAAGTAAATAAGGTTTCAAAATGTTTAAGAAACTTTATTTAAAATTAAATTAAAATGCAGAGCCCCCGGACCAGTGACCAGGACCTGGGCAGTGTGAGTGCCACTGAAAATCAGCTCGTATGCCGCCTTCAGCACATGTGCCATAGGTTGCCTATCCCTGTCTTAGCATATTGCTAGATCATTGACTTTTTAAAAATTATTAAAATCTCTTCATTAGCTAGGAATAGCTTTCTTAGCTGACAATAGGCCCATGAAAATATATATACTTTTTAAGCAGGAGAGCCAGCATTTTATCATTTAGGCATAGAACTTTGTGGCAGGTAATACAATGTAACAACATAATACACCTAAATGACACAATATTGACTCCCTTGACGTATAATTATAGTGTTATTTTCAGCTGTGAAAGCCACTATTAACTCACATAAAGACTTCCCAGTAGACAAAATGGCAGTAAACCTGTACAAACTAAATATGCTGAACATGATAATTTAAATAAGAGGCCAGCCCATTTCTATCTGATATTAGTTAAGTGTTTTCAGTCATGAGCTGATGTTTGAGGAAGTAGTCTCTTGGGAATGACTCCATATTAACTCCTCCTCCACATTCTGGATGTAATCAAAATGTCCTCAGACAGGGACATGTTTTAGTAAATGGTTAAATAAGTGGGTTTGCCTGAGTTCTCTAAGACCATGTAAGCGCTGTATCCGTGACCATCGTTAACTTTGATGAAAGGTTCTGTAGCTTTGAATCTAAATGTGTCTGAGTCAGTTTCAGAATGGATAACTAGCAAGTGGATAATTTGAAGCAGTTGGAGAAGGAGGGAGAGTGAAGTCTGGACTTCTGTGGCAGGACTTTTATCAATTAATAACCAAAGAAACTGATGACTTGAGGCATGTTGAGATTTGGTTGGGTTGATGTGATAGTATCAACTGAATGAACTTCAGTGACAGCTTTGCAAGCTGAGAAGTTAAATCTCGGGTTCTTGGAGGCAAACAGTGTGTGTGTGAACTCAGGAATAACACTGCAATTACAGAACGGGCTAAAGGCTTGATCTTGGCTGAGGTATTGTGGCCCAGTCCACCAAAGTGCTTAAGCAAATGTTTAACTTTAAGCATGTCAGTGGTCCCACTCTCATGCTTAAGCTAAGCACATGCTTAATCGTTTTGCTGGACTGGGGCAGAGTGCTTTGCACTCTGTAGGGTCAAGCCTTAAACCAGTGGCCACTCAGTGAAAGCTTTAATTCATCCATAAGGAGTCCCATCTTGCAAACTTTTATACAATGAGACTTCTTGTGAGTAGGGTGACCAGATGTCCCAATAAAATCGGGACTGTTCCGATTTTGAGGAGTTTGTCCCATGTCCCGACCAGAGTACGGTCAGTACGCCATTTGTCCCGATACTTTGTTTCCTGGTCTTCGGCGGCAATTCGGCGGAGAGTCCTTCAGTCGTGCTCAATCTTTGGCGGTGTTTCAGCGGAGGGTAATAAACCTTGCCGCTAAAGACAGAAGCACTCGCCACTGAAATACCGCCGAAGACGGTCAGCAACTGAAGGGCTCTCCACCGAATTGCTTCTGAACTCCCAGACGGGTGAGTGTACTACCAAAAAAAAAAAAAAAAAAAAAAAAGCCACCCTGCGGCAGTCCTGATATTTTCCCCTTAACATCTGGTCAGCCTACTTGTGAGTGCATAGGGACTACGCAAGTGTGTACGTTTTCTGGATTGAGACAGGAAACATGAGATTCTTCTGAAGATAAAAAAGGACAATCTAAGAAATACTGAAGTGTCTAGTTGTGGGAGTTACTAAGGCTAGCTGTGGTACAGAATCGCCTTTGTTTAGTGGGGTTCTGCAATCACAGCACATGTTCTGGTTTTATTTGCCCCAGGAATAGAAAAAGAAAGGGTACTTCAGGTACAAAACAATGTGCAGGGGGTGGTTTTTGTTTTGTTTTCACCTTTTTTTTCTTAAACATTAAATATCCTTTTTTACCATAACTACCCTAAAAACTATCATGCCAAAAATCTATAATGAAATGTTATGGGCCTGATCTTTGTCCCATTGAAGTGAGTGATAATATTGCCATTGACTTCAGTGGGAACAGGATCATGTCCAGTAAGGAGGAAATGTGGAGCAGAATGCAGTCACCAGTGCTATATATTTATGATTATTCTTGGATTGGTCTGAAACAATTAGGATGAAATCCTGACCCCATTGAAGTCAATGGGAATTTTACGATTAAATTCAACAGAGCCAGGATTTCACCGTTATTTCTTCCTGGAATAGAAATCTATTCTATAGCTGTCCTAAATCTGCACCCATTATATTCATGCACCATGTGGCTAAACCTTGTAGCAGAGAGGTTCCGTATGCTGTTTGTTCATTATCTCCAGTTTTATTTACCTGAAATGAGCTGCTTTTGTTCCATAAAATACCTTTATTCCTTCTCTGATATGTCCATGTGACTTACCAGAGGAGCTTCAGCCAAATGAAAATCAATGAACTCTATTCTTGAAATCCCTGCAGTACTTTCTGGCCTTCTCATGCAGAATAAACAAAATTGCTTTGTCTTAACAACAGTATGTCAATATTCATAAGCATTTAACAGAGCAGGAAAAGATGTCAATGAAAGCCACCCCGCAGATACAAGAACAAATGTTTAGCCATTGAGAGATGGGACCAGTTAGCTTTGTGGTGGGGGTGTAAAACTTACTCATGACCAGATTATGCATGGATATTAAAAGTAGTGATGTGAGGATATTAAAGAAACCCACGACCCATGTCTACTTTCAGATACTACTATAAGAGCTATAGGATATGATTTCCTGGCATACCTTAAAAAAATTAATGTTAGTGCCATGAAGTAATTCTCTTTAAGAATGCAACATCACTTTTATAAATAACTTTAAGAATATCATGAAACACCCAATAGGAAAATAAAGAGTTAGGTGGTAGCAAGATACTTTAGTTATGTTCAAAGTTTATATGTCCTCATTTGGAGTCTGCTTTCTATATTTTGTACCATTGTCCACGGTGACTTCTAAAATCAGACCGTTAAAAATGCTGGGCCAAATTCTGTTTCCCAGTTATTCTGTTTATAAGTTTGAAATAACTCCATTGACTTTAATGGGATTACCCTGGATTTGTACTGGTATAACTGAGACCAGAGTTTGGCCCATCAACTAGAGCTTTTCGTGCATCTAGATGAACAAGATTATTAAAGAAACTCCTTTAAAAATCCTATATTGATCAGTCTTCTCTGCACAAATTCTTTAATTGAAAGGGGATCTGAACTTCAGAGACATTTTTAGCACATCTGAATCCTTTAACTGAGAGTGGTTATGAAAATAAAAACTCTTGTAGTATGTATTGGTTGTCAGCTCGATCTAAAATCTGAAAAAGACATCCAAACGTTGGATGTTAGAAATTAGTTGCCCAATCTTGCATCTTGTTAGTGTGCTAGTCTTTACTTACATGTTTATTGAAGCCAATGGAACTATTCACATGAAGAAAAGCTACTTGCTTGAATTAAAAAGGCAGGTTTTGGTCTTAATTTTGTATCATGTAGTTGTCAGTTCAGTTACAGCCATAAATGCAATTAGTTTCAATGTAATAATGAAAATGATTGTTGTACCCATATGGGGGTTTTAGCTCTATATCACAAACTGAAGAGACCCTTCATTTACCAAAAGTGAAACTGTATTATTAATGAATTCAGTAAACAGCCAACAACATATCGATAGTTCCCCCCTTGTTGGCTATTAAACATGCTTAACTAAAACCCTGATTCTGATCTCACACCTGAGAAGCTCCATTGTCATCCGTGATTTCTGATTTGCATCATGGTAAATGAAATTAGAAGTAGGACTTCAAACTTGTCTTATTAGTAGTTCTAGTGTCTTTTTGATGGGCATATAATTGTATTATGTTTCTTGTGTTAATGTTTCTTGTGCTGCCTTTTCTTGATTTGTCCAGCTGAATATCAGCATTGTTGAAGATGTCCACATAATGGTCTGCTCATGAGACAGGAGCTCTTATAAAACTTCTGCTGCAGGGCAGTAAGTCACACCAAAATGGTTGTTACTGATTATTATCCTAAACATATATTACTTAGATTGCAAGCTCTTTGGGGTGAGGACAGTTTTTTGTTTTTCACACCTCACCTAGCACAATTCAAATTTAGCCAGTATTTAAAGGAAAAACATGCACAAAAATAGTGACACCCTCCCTCTAACATCCCCCCCCCCCAAAAAAAAGTCTGGATCAAAACAAAAATAGTTCAGACAACTACGATTTGTAGTTGACCAAATTGGTCAGCTTGAAATAACTTTTTTGGTGTGGGTGTTTTGAGCCTTGCAATACAATGGGAAAAACTGGGCTTGGTTCAACTCAAACTGGAGTGTGTTTTTTTCCGGTTTGTCCCTGAACCAAACCCACCACCCAAAGTCTCAAGTCTAAAGGACAGAGAGACAGACAGACAGAGCTAACAGGGAAATGGAGCACTGTATACTTTTTTCCTTTTTGTTTATTGAGTATGCATGGCAACAAGCATCCCCAACAGAAGTGCATTTCCAGGAATGATCATAATGTGGCGAGGGTAGGAGACTTTGTGGATAAGCTCAGGAGGGTTGTACTATGTGTAAGGGGAAGCCTGGAAAAGGTGTGTAGGTGATTGAAAGTCAGTCAGTTTTTTCTAAACAAAAATGCACTCAAATTTATGACACTGTAGCTAAAAGATTATATTCAGATACTTACATCCCAAGACAGATGGTTATTTGTAATGCTATTATTTGTATCAGGACACTTTCTGCAGTACTAAGATGAATGATTATTGTCTAAAGTTCATTGTATTAAGCCATTTCCTTCTAAACAGGAGCCCGCTTGAATCAGATTTTAGGGACAATTGTTTTGAAAGCAGAGCAGTCATGCTGTTACTGAGCCAAAAAATGCCTGAACAGGCTCATTTGCTTACTCTGATTATCGCAATAAGTCATTTTGGACCACAACATCTCTTTCAATTTTGCTGGCAGTGGGGAAGGATTCGGGAGGTGGGGGAGAGAGGAGCAAAAGCTGCTAAAACCTGTAGGAAGCAAGAGCGGCACTCTGCATCCCTCCATCTGACACCCTACAAGCTCATTTACATGAACTGCATACAGCCAGAGCTCTGCAGATTCTGAGGGGTCTGTCTAAATGGGAGTAAGGATTGGAATAGACCTTCTTCCTGTGGAATCACCCCACACCTCAGCAGACTCATGGGGGGGAACATGTACAGGATTTAATGGTGATTCAGTCAACATTTTGCACAAAGTGGAATTTTAGGCTTGGAGTTACAGAAGTGTGCAGAAAATGGTGAACTATGTACCATTTTCTGGAAGAAAAATCTGAATGTTTTTGTACATTTCCAAACAAGACGCAGATCTGTAGTGTGGCGAGTGTGATGCACTAGTGCTTTTTCAACCTAATTCAAATCCTTCACGCAGCATAGAATTGCTTTTGTTTGGCATGCACGCAGCAACCAGGACCATTTTTTTATTCTTGCCACGCATAGCACCCTGCTGTACAGACCACTCCTAGCAGTGATCACTGAAATAAATCAAGTCCTTTGATTTAGTGCCAGAGTTCAAAATCATCCAGTTCCAATCTCCACTTCTATGCAGTATTGCCATCCATTCAAGTGAAGCAATGTGATTTAAAGATGATACTGCCACGTTAACAATACATCACCTGATTTAGAACAGGTCCTTCAGGTTATAGTGCTGTTGATGTTGCACTTCTAACGATGTCCAATCTAATGGAAAGTCCCAACCTACTGTATGTTTTTATGGTAGCTGTGACTTCTGTATTCGCCCAGTGTCAGTTCTTTGATACATGTGAAGAACCAAATTCTTTGCTCAGCTACACCGGGGTAAATCCAGAGTAACTCCATGAAGTCAAAGGAGATCAGAATCAGGCTCAAATTTTTGAATCTAGTGTATATAGATTGTGGGCCTGAGCCTGATTCCCTTGAGCCTTTTAGAGCCTTGACACCATGCAAGGCACTGCATTTAGCCATATGGAGTGGAAATCTATCAACCTCATGAAGAAACTTGCACAAATACAGACAGATATCATCTTCCTTTCCAAATGTAAACGGATGGACATCATACCAAATGGACTAAAGGTAAAAAATCCACTGCTATCTACATACTACACAGACCACAGTGAGAGATTATGCCATACTCTATCAAAGAAACTGAGGAACCACCTGATCAGCATCCTATACAGCAAACAGGAAAACATCAAAAAAGAGCTCTCCAACCTGGAGACTCTCATTAATAACCAAACTTGCATACAAACAGACTTCACTAAAATAAGACAGGAGATCTACATTACTCACTTCACCTCTCTACAAAGGAAAAAGGACTGTAAGCTGTCTAAACTCCTACCTGCCTCATGGGGCCACAACCGTGGTACCCCCAACCCACCCAGCAATATTGTCAATCTATCCAACTACAGACTCAGCCCAGAAGAAAAGTCTGTCCTGTCTCGGGGACTCTCTTTCTGCCCTGCCACCCCCACCAACATGATACAGTTCTGCGGCGATCTGGAAGCCTACTTTCGCCATCTCCGACTCAAAGAATACTTTCAGGACAACACTGAACAGCACACTGATACACAGGTACCCTCCCACCAACAGCACAAGAAGAAGAACTCCACATGGACTCCTCCTGAGGGTCGAAATGACAGTCTGGACCTCTACATTGAATGCTTCCGCCAACGTGCACAGGCAGAAATTGTGGAAAAACAACATCGCTTGCCTCATAACCTAAGTCGTGCCAAACGCAATGCCATCCACAGCCTCAGAAACCACCCAGACATTATCATCAAAGTGGCTGATAAAGGAGGTGCTGTTGTCATCAAGGATAGGTCTAACTACCAAAAGGAGGCTGCCAGACAACTCTCCAACACCAAATTCTACAGGCCACTTCCCTCAGAACCCACTGAGGAATACACTAAGAAACTGCAGCATCTACTCAGGACACTCCCTACACTAACACTGGAACAAATCAACATACCCTTAGAGCCCCGACCAGAGTTATTCTATCTACTACCCAAGATCCACAAACCCGGAAATCCTGGACGCCCCATCATCTCGGGCATTGACACTCTCACTGAAGGACTATATGGGTATGTGGACTCTCTACTCAGACCCTATGCCACCAGCACTCCCAGCTATCTCCGTGACACCACTGATTTCCTGAGGAAACTACAATGCATTGGTGACCTTCCAGAAAACACCATCCTAGCCACCATGGATGTAGAGGCTCTCTACAAGAACATCCCACACACAGATGGAATACAAGCTGTCAGGAACAGTATCTGTGATGATGCCACAGCACAACTGGCTGCTGAGCTCTGTGCCTTTATCCTCACACACAACTATTTCAAATTTGATGACAATATATATCTCCAGATCAGTGGCACCACTATGGGCACCCGCATGGCCCCACAATATGCCAACATTTTTATGGCTGACCTGGAACAATGCTTCCTCAGCTCTCGTCCACTCACGCCCCTTCTCTACCTACGCTACATTGATGACATCTTCATCATCTGGACCTATGGGAAGGAGTCTCTGGAAAAATACCACCACAATTTCAACAGCTTCCACCCCACCATCAACCTCAGCCTGGACCAATCTACACGGGAGGTCCACTTCCTAGACACCACTGTACAAATAAGTGATGGTCACATTACCACCACCCTATACCGAAAACCTACCGACCGCTATGCCTACCTTCATGCCTCCAGCTTCCCTCCCGGGCACATCACACGATCCATTGTCTACAGCCAAGCACTGAGGTACAACCGCATCTGCTCTAACCCCTCAGACAGAGACCAACACCTACAAAATCTCCACCAAGCATTCTCAAAACTACAATACCCGCACAAGGAAATAAGGAAACAGATCAAGAGAGCCATATGTGTACCCAGAAGCCTCCTACTGCAAGACAAACCCAAGAAAGAAACCAACAAGACTCCACTGGCCATCACATACAGTCCCCAGCTAAAACCTTTCTAACGCATCATCAGGGATCTACAATCCATCCTGGACAATGATCCCACACTTTCACAGGCCTTGGGTGGCAGGCCAGTCCTTGCACACACGCAACCTGCCAACCTGAAACATATTCTCACCAGTAACTGCACACCGCACCATAGTAACTCTAGCTCAGGAACCAATCCATGCAACAAACCTCGATGCCAACTCTGCCCACATGTCTACACCAGCGACACCATCACAGGACCTAACCAGATCAGCCACACCATCACCGGTTCGTTCACCTGCACGTCCACCAATGTAATATACGCCATCATATGCTAGCAATGCCCCTCTGCTACGTACATCTGCCAAATAGGACAGTCGCTACGGAAAAGGATAAATGGACACAAATCAGATATTAGGAATGGCAATATACAAAAACCTGTAGGAGAGCACTTCAACCTCCCTGGCCACACTATTGCAGACCTTAAGGTGACCATCCTGCAGCAAAAAAACTTCAGGACCAGACTTCAAAGAGAAACTGCTGAGCTTCAGTTCATCTGCAAATTTGACACCATCAGCTCAGGATTAAACAAAGACTGTGAATGGCTTGCCAATTACAGAACCAGTTTCTCCTCCCTTGGTTTTCACACCTCAACTGCTAGAACAAGGCCTCATCCTCCATGATTGAACTACCTCATTATCTCTAGCTTGCCTGCATATATATACCTGCCCCTGGAAATTTCCACTACATGCATCTGACAAAGTGGGTATTCACCCACGAAAGCTCATGCTCCAAAACGTCTGTTAGTCTATAAGGTGCCACAGGATTCTTTGCTGCTTGAGCCTTTTAGGAATTGGTCTATATGGGAGGTGCTGAAGACCCAACTTGATTAAGGAGGATCTTAGGGAGTTTCCGGGTGCACATGAATCTGCACAGATTGACCTCTCTCTTCAGATAGTGCAGCCTGTTCCCTCCAGTATGCCCAGCGCTCTCTCTGGTCATTACAGAGGTCGGAGTGGGGAAGGGGGAATCCTATCTCCTCCCTATCACTTGTGACTCCCTTTGGGAGCATGTTGAGGGAAAAATCTAGGCAGTCCCCCATGCCCAAGAACTGAAACTTTAACAGGCCCTTGTGGGCAGGGGGCAGAGACACAAGCAGCCTCCTGTCCTTACCACTCACCTGTGCAAAAGCCAATCACAATCTGATCCTTTGTCTTCAAGGAGGCAAAGCCAGGCCTCTCATTCAGTTAACTTGATGGTGTTGAGATTTGTCCAAAGGAAATAGCTTGGTATAGAAACAGCCTCTGAGGTGCTATATTAGCCCTTTTATTTACATGGATTCTGTCTAATACCACCCTACTTCCACTTCCTATTCTTCTCAACCTCTTTATCCTCTTGTATGAAAATCACATCTTCCTCTCAGATAGTCTGTTTGTGCATCATTAGCTTTCCTACTGTTGCCCAAAAGTACTCTGTCCTTGCTCTAAATGTCTTTTAGTTGCTGCCAGTTCCAGTTATAAAGAACCACTTCTGAGTGGTGTTTTCATTGAAATAATCTCAAAGCTCAGCCATGTGCATACACTATTTTCTCCTTTTCCCACCATTCTCATCTCCTGTCCAACTGACAAATGTTCTCTCAACAATGGAAATAAAATTCCTGGATCACTTGTTTCATTCTAAACTTCTGGGCTTGCTATTTGTGATGCTTTCTCTCTTCTTCAGTTTCTTTCTATGCAGGCTCCATTCCTGCATGTTCTGTCACTGTGACATCTCTTTAGAATGCATTGTTTCTAGCACTGTAATGATGTTGGAAACAAGGAGAAAAAAAGCATTGGTGAGCTGATCAGATTGATAACATTACATTACAAGTGTCACTGACAACTGACTGAATCAACCCCAGAGAGAGGAAGGACAGAGGAGTTAGAGGTATGGTATGGTATGTGCAGTTAAATTACTGATCAACTGGCCACAAAATTTCTGTTCCTGCATTCTACAAACCAATCCTGGGGAAATGCCCTCTACTCATTTCTTGGTTAAAAGCACCATCTTTCCACAAACATATGGCCAGTGTTGTGTTCACCATTAATCAACACTTCCTTAGTCTGCCTGTCTGATGAGCAAAGGATGGTCTCGGGGCTAAACTACAGAACAGGGAAGGCAAAAGATCTAAATTCCATTCTTGGCTCTGCTCCAGACCTTCTGCATCACCCAAGTGAGTCATTTCCCTTTCTCTGTGCCCAATTACCTACTGTCAACAATGGCTGAGGTATGGGATAGGACAACAGCCATTCGTTCCTCTGGGGATCTTCAGTCCAAAATAGCAGGTGGTATCATGCTGAGAGCGGGTATGGCCAGTGTGCCAAGGAGATCCAATAAATTCAGCACATCCTCTGGATGAAGCTGCCAGCTTGCCTCTGACAGCTTCTTTGTAGTTGCCTCCCTCTGCAAAAAGAACCCATAGGGTAACAACAGCAAAACCACTGCCTGCCCTTCCTCCAGTTGATGTCTCTTCCCCTATAACCATGTCGCAGAGTTGCTGGTGGGATTCAGAGTGGTTAACTCACTTTCACCAGCTGGAATGTCAAATGGGCATACTACTATTTAGGGATGCATACTACTATCCTAGGGATGCATGTTTATAAAGTACTATAGTAGTCTAAGAAGCTGCCTGAAGCTGTATCATCTCCTCAGAAGTAAGAGAAGGAGATAGAAGCTTCCTTTTGCATCACCTCTTTCCACAGGAGAGAGGAGCCCCTGGTTGAGCTCAGTGTATTCCCTATCTCCAGATGTTCCTATATAGGGGGCCCCTACTGGGGTACATGTTGAGAAAATGAGCTATGCTTAATTCTTCTCTTCCTTCTAACTGGCCTGCCGACGCTGTCCCACCTTCTCTTCTCCATTACTTATGTAAGCAGGATCAGAATGAGTTCTACCCTGACAGCTGATGGTGAGTTGTGGAAAAGGACTTCAGGGGCTGATCTCATTTGCATGGGCACACCCACCCTGTCTGGCATGATGGGACTGCTTGCCCAAATGGTCACTTTGGCTGCAGTGGGACCCCCAGTCTCTTTGTTATCAGGGCAGGAGTAATAACGTGTTATCCTGGTTATAGAATCAAGGACAGTAGAACTGTACTTGGCATTTTATGATGGAGGGACTTGCCTTCAACTAAGTAGCACTTGCTAGGCAAGGGACATGGGTTCCAAAGCCCAGTGAACTGAGAGAGGCTGGGGATAGGCATGTGTACCTGGTGTTTGGGGCCCTGAAAAGGGGCCCACATTATCACCTTGACCCCCTCCTCTCTCCACTGTGTAATAACAGAGATAATTTTGACTTCATTAGGAGTCTTGTTACATGCTGCAGAGTTGAAATCACTGATTCCTAGGTCTAAGTGTTAGACATACTTTGGGCTAGTGGTTTTGAGTGCACCAGAACTGCCCTTCCCGCAACAGCTGAAATCACTGAAGAGCTGAAGTTACAAAGAGCTGAAATCACTGAGAGCTGTGTTAAGTGGGGGGGAAGGGGGCTGAAGACACATTGATGAGCGGCTAGCAGGGTGACTGGTGGAAAGGCACGGCAAGCAAGGTGGCTGGTGGAGAGGAGTGGCCAGCAGGGTGGCTGACAGACTGCAGCAGAGCCCTGTGGAGAGGCATGGCAATTGGCATGTAAAATGCCCCCATACCTCCCCCCCGCTTCCACCCAGGCTGGGAAGTAAACTCTGCTGATGAACTTCTGAACACTGGGGGCTGCACTGTCCAAGGACAGAAACTGTAGGAGAGGTGACTGTTGGGTTGCTGGACTTAAGGCCCTGAAGGGAAAAGAACACTGCCAAACTTACTTGGGAGTGGGTCTTTTGCTCATGGTTTATGTTAGGGGTAGGCAACCTATGGCACGTGTGCCAAAGGCAGCACGCGAGCTGATTTTCAGTGGCACTCACACTGCCCAGGTCCTGGCCACTGGTCCAAGGACCTCTGCATTTTAATTTAATTTTAAATTAAGCTTCTTAAACATTTTAAAAACCTTATTTACTTTACATACAACAATAGTTTAGTTATATATTATAGACTTATAGAAAAAGACCTAAAAACGTTAAAATGTATTACTGGCACACGGAACCTTAAATTAGAGTGAATAAATGAAGACTCGGCACACCACTTCTGAAAGGTTGCCGACCCCTGGTTTATGTTATGAATCCTGTTTCTGGTGTTTCCCCAACATAATGCTGCATTGTTTCCCTTCTTTACTAAAAGGCTTTTGCTACACTCAGACTCTGTGCTTACGAGAGAGAAGTATTGCCTCTTAGAGGTGCCCACGGGGGTGGTATGTAATTGTCCCAGGTCACTGGGTGGGGGCTCAAGCCAGTTTTGCATTGTGCTATTGAAATGGAACCCCTAGATACTTAATCCGGCCCTTGTTGCTGCCAACTCTGACGGGCAGAAGGGTTACACTTGGAATGAAGGTTGCCAACCCTCCTGGTTTTGCCAGGAGTCTTCTGGAATCACATCCTATCTTCTGGAGGCTACTGAAGCCAAACTGGAAGTACATAGGTGCTGAAAGTCCACTGGGGCTAAGGCAGGCTCCCTCCCTGCCCTGGCCCCGCACTGCTCCTGAAAGCAGCTTGCACATCCCTGCGGCCCCTGGTGGGTGAGGGGGAGCAGGCAGCTCCACTCTGATTCAGGCAGCTCCGCATGCTGCCCCGACTCCACAGCTTCCATTGGCTGGGAACTGCGGCCAATGGGAGCTGCAGGGGCGGCACTTACAGGTGCAGGCAGCGTAGAGAGCTCTCTCTGCTGCTGAGGAGCCACAGGGACCTGCCAGCCACTTTCAGGAGTGGAGTGGGGCCAGAGCAGGCAGGGAGCCTGCCTTAGCCCTGCTGTGCCGCTGAAAGGAAGCCGCCTGAGGTAAGCACCTCCCAACCTCTGTCCCATCCATGAGCCCCCTCCTGCACCCAAACTCCCTCCCAGAGCTTGCACCCCAACTCCCGGCCCCAGACTAATCCCAGATCCCCCTCCCAAATGCTGAACCCCGGGGCCCACACCCCAACCCCCTGCGCTAGCCTAGTGAAAGTGAGTCAGGATGGGAGAGAGTGAGCAACAGAGGGAGGGGGGATGGAGTGAGTGGGGCAGGGCCTCAGAGAAGGGGTGGGGCAGTGGCGGGGCCTCGGGGAAGAGACAGGACAGGTGGCAGGGCAAGGGTGTTTGGGTTTGTGTGTTTAGACAGTTGACAACCCTACTCTGCATGGGCCTGCCTGGGAGGTTTGTTGTACTAGCACTTCGTAAAGAGGATATGATCAGTTATGAGAAAAGTGTGAGTGTCTTACATGCTTACTTTAAAGGGATGGGCATTCCTAAAATGACTAAAAAGCCAAGAAGAGATAAAAATGTGCCAAATGCTTATTACCTGGAAGGGAGAGAATGAAAACTCACCGCAACTGGGGTCCAGAATGGTTCTTGATTCTAGCTGATCATTTCTCCTGGATTTAAGAGGCCAGCCATTGGGGGAGAACATGCTAGGGAAGGTTGATAACAGAAATCAAAATAGATCAGAGTAGTTGTGACCAATACGCCAGTGTAATACTTCTGAGAAAGCACTGTTATAGTTCAGGACAACTGCACGTCTGTGGCCCCTTGAGGGCACCCATTCTAGGTTCCTGGCTCCTCTGCCATCATTTCTCTTGGGCAGAGATCCACATCTCTTTCCCTCCTGACAGGGTTTTTTCCAGGCTGCACAGTTCCCTGCCTGCACTGTGATATTACCAGCAAACCAGACTGCCTACCAGGCAAGAATTTTTGCTCTTTGTTTTCTCTTTGAAGGTTAAGAACCGTGTAATGGCCACACTTATAAGTCCGCACCCAACTCCTTAAAAGCAAGCACATTTATTCATAAGGTGAAAACAATAAAAGAACCCACGTGAATTCTATAAAGCTTACCAGAGGTTATGCCAACCTCAGGCTCTGGTAGGTGTCTGTACTTCAAAACCCTCAGCTGGCTTTTACAATTTCATAACTGTCTCACATTCAGAACCAGAATAACCATGAATAGTTCAGTCTTTCCTTTATACTGCTTGGGCCTTGGAACTTGGCCTCATATAACCAGTGATCAGCAGACCATGTCCCACTCCACAAGACATAGCTTCAAAAGGTTGGAGTTTTGCATAATTGGAGGTTGGGAATTGGAATTCACCTCCGCCTAGATATTCCCCAGCAAAACCCACTTGACACTGTTTGTTCCAAAATAGCCATTTTTATCTGGCACATTGTTCAATATAGTCTATTGAACCCCCAGATCTCGCATCTCACACATCCTCCCCCACCCCATTCCAATCTACAATAAATAAACCATTCACTTAATACAATGGACCCCAAAGATACTTAAACTTAATTCAATGAGATCTCCCAAGAATATTGCAGGAAATTGTCATATGTCACACCAACCTATTTTTTATAGTATAAGCACCTTTGGATTTTCTACAGCAAAAGCATGGTGTTTATTTTATCCAGGTTCTCTGCCCTCCTTATGTGGTGGTCATGGTTTGTAATATTCATAAAATACAAATCTAGATTCCCCACCTCCACCCCCTCCCTCTGTTTCTCATGTTTGAAGTTCACCAATCTAGCTAGGATGTAGGTATGTGTGATGTAAGGTACATTCATGGCACTGCTGTTACACTTTACTCCCCATGTGTCACACTGGAAACTTACCCCAATGGCTCTATGGGCTTGTGTGTTTAATAACAGTCATTTAGAGGAGAAGCTGTTGTTAATACCATAACTGGAAACAGATGTTAGCTGTAGACAAGCACTGAAGAAAATGAGACAGAACTGTTTTGCCAGCCAGTGATTTGAATGCTTTGTTTGCTACAGGCATTCCTCTGTGTGTTTGTGATGATCACTGATTCTAGTCCAGTGTTTTACTTGATTTCCGATTCTGATAATGCAAAGATAAAGCATCAGGCTATGAAAGTGCACCCATCCAAAAAGTCTTCCAGCTGTGGAAATAACTTACTCTAAAAATGGCTGGTTTTGTGCAAAGCTGCTCAGAATACCCCAAGCTACACAACATTTTGTGAAGATTTTATTCTTTTTGGGCATGAAAACTGTTACAGCTTGAGCAATAAACAGAAAGGGAGAAAATTCCATAAAATATTGGAGATCACATCTACAAGTGAAAATGTAAATTATTACCATCCTTCAGGAGTCTATTGTTTACAGTGCCTGCATTATATTTAAAAGATTCATTTAGATGCAGCAATGGGCTTGTTTTCTGGGTTTATCTCAAGATGGCAGACTAAGAGTAATTACTCTCTTCAGGAAAACAAATGCAATTCAAACAGATTTCTAGCAAGCCAAGGACAAGAATAATGGAAACAGCAGTTTGCCAGGATAAAAACAAACTTGTTCATCTGTATCAAATAACATAGGTTTAAAATGATACTGTTTCAAATCATGAAAGAGCTCAAGTGCATATGTGCATACATCTGTTTTATTTAGCAGGAAAACTGTGATTAAAATATTCAGAGCCCATTCTAGATCTGCATCCCAGGAGTCATTGGCACAACCCACAAAGGCATAGGAAATAGGAATGGGAAAACCTCAGAAGGTTTCAAGTTCACATTCAGGTCAGAGAAGCATATAAAAGACTGAATGCTTGCAGTGGTTGCTGTTAACGAAGTTACTTGCCAAGTCTCTGATTCAGCAAACCATACCAATTCAGCAAGGTACTTAATGTGAAGCGCATGCTTAAGTATTTTGCTAACAAAGGTTGGACTTAAGCATGCATTGCAATGCCTTGCTCAATTGGTGCCCACGTTACTATGCAGTGATATCTGAAGTATTGCAACTTTATAGATCCTAGGAGGAATAAGAAATAAAGATGATTGAATAAAATATCTTTTTAAAAAAATAAAGTATTCAACAAATGGTTTTCGAACCTGAATCGAGAGCACCCTATTTGAACCAATGGAACTTTGAGGAAGTTTGCATCTGAAGCTGAACTTTGAAGCTCATTTGTACAATACTGGGGCTCTGCACTAGCACAGGGATCCATGCTAAAGCAGATGATGGGATCAGACCCAGAGTCTGCATGCTTGGTTGATATGTCTTATTTTAACTGAAACGTTTCATCCCTCACCACTTCAAAGTTGCTCTGTAACAAATTCTGCTCTATAAAGATTTAGTTAAAATCAGGCTGCTGCTGAGATACTTTCTAAAGTACAGTTGTGATTTTTAAAAAGATGAACAATCTGGTGGTAACATGATGGCTTGAGTGTATTTGGCAAGGTGATAAAATTGTACTCTTAGATATTCTGTATTTCAAAGACCAGAAAGACAATTGTCAGTCAAATTGCTAGAGATTTTCTGTCTAGAACTAAGATGTGTCTTTCCTTCCTTACTATGTATTTAATATGACAAGTGTTGGATAGCTTTACTTAACCTCCTCCTTGCTCTTTGAAATCTTTTTCTTCTTATGGTTAACATTTTCAAAAACAAGCCATACAACATTTGTGTCACAATAAATATGTCTGCTCATTTGTCACCTCACTCTAGACATGTTGCTGCATCTGAGTGAAATTTAACTCAACAAGCAAGTTAATTCTAAAGCAATTCCTAAACTAGAGCACGCAGACTGTATTCTGCACTTGTGCTGGAGTAATTTTTTATTAATAGTCATGAAGGTATGTCTCTCTTGAGGAGTGAACACACATGCATTTTTGTGTGCTATGTGTATTCATCATCTCTTTTAATATTGATGCCCGCAAATTATTTGTTGAGTATGACTTGGTATGGGCTTTTTCTGTGACTAAATAAAGGCTATTAATATAATGCATTTATTAAAAAGTTAAAATATTAAACTATATTTCATCAGCATAAAAACTATTATATTAATGCAGATGCATCATTATGCTAAAGGAAATGCTTCATGATGTTGGAAAATACCGTGCACCCTCAGGCACATTGTCTAGTTAATTACTAAAGAATAATCTCCATCTGGTAGACTTTTGTCTTCCCCAGTTCATTCTAAACCAAGTCTCCAGATAGTCTCTGCAATAGTCTCCTTAAACACACTGTTTCCAAGGTTATTAGTAGTAATTGTGTTGCACAGTCAAGGGAATTTTGTTTAGGAAGCCATGTCATTAGTTGATTCGTGTGAACAATCTTTGACAATATGTATTACCAGCTATAGTTTCAGCCAGTGACGTCTTATTATTCTGATTGCAGTTTGATTTGTCATGTTAAGAGGCAACAGGAAAATAAAAAGCAATCATCCCATATAAATTTCTGTGCCTAGAACCGTTAGAGAGTTTGTGTGCTTGACCACCTTCTAGAAATATCCTTTTCTCAAGAAAACCAGGCTCAGAGGTTGACAAATGCCTGTCACTATTTTTGTAAATTATGAAATATGCTCTACGATTTCAAAGACTGGTAACAAGACTAGGTCATTTGTAATTAAAGAGAATCTAAGGAAAATAGGTCAGATGTTCAGCTGGTGTAAAGTAGCGTAGCTCAAATGTAAATCTGACCCAAGAAATAGTTCTCAGTAAAAACAACTAGCCTTTTTCATACAAAAATACCTTGGGCCAAATTCAGGCCTCTGTTGCAACATAAATCCAGATTAACTCTCCTGACTACAAATGAGGTTAACAAATGGTTAAGATTTGTACCAGTGTTATGGAGAATGGAATTTGGCCTCTTCTATCTATGACAGACACCCCAAAACAATGCAAGTGAAAGTAGGAATGCTGAGGACGCACTCTGAAGCAGTAAGAACATTCATAGACAAGGTAGGTGTGTTTAATTCTGACACCTTTGCCAATCTGCACAGTAAACCTGTGTCCCTTCATTTTATTTCTGGAGGCACTGTCCTGAGAATAATAATATACATTGGTCAGCAGCTCTGCTGGTAGGTCCCATGAGCACTAAAATACCTGTTTGTATTTTGCAAAGTAAGCAAGGGGAGCTACTTTTTGCAAATTTGGCCCATGTGGTGGTGTGATAATTGGGCCTACACATTTACCCTGCTGTGTGTTCAACTGTGAAAAATGCATGAAAGTTCATAAAATGTCAGTGACCTGTATTAACAAATGTTGATGGGGAAAAGGCACAAAAAAGCAGGACAAGAACTGAATTAATCTAATAGTATAATTCAAAGACTGTGTTAAGATCGTACCTGGTAAATAAGTAAAGCATGGGACTAGAAATAAATGAACCAAAATTGGTGTGTCGGAAATTGGGCTTAATTGGTGTATAAAATAATGAAGGGATGAGTAATTCGGTCCATCATTCCCTTCTGAGGTCCTTAGAAAGAGAGAGACTTTGGGGTGGAAAGTCTACCTTGACACTGGCTGACTAAAAGGCAGTGAAGGTGCGGGCTTCAACATCATGACTACTATCTCCACCATCTCCTGGGATCCCAGGTTCCAGAGTGACACCTTTGTGCCTTCTATCTAATGCTGAGATGCCCTGACCTGATCAAGCCAGAGAGGGACCCAAATGACACTGACACTGCCATCATAGATGCTGGAACTAGGAGTGTTGGGGGTGCTGGAGCACCCCCTGGCTTGAGGTTTCCATCAGAATTTGGTTCATTGGCTCTCAGCAGTCCACCCCCCTATACAAATTGTTCCAGAATCCCTGACTGCCACTGGCTCCGGCTAATCCCAAACATCACCTGAAATGTGAGACTTTGTTGCCCCATGCCTCACCTCCTTGTATGTTCTTTTCCTTCCCTCTAATTTCTTCTCTTTCCTATCCCTCTCCTTTTGACTTCTGCCTAATAAGTCTGGCTTAGCAGGCCAAGACTGTATGTTTTGCTGTAAGCTTATGATCAGAAAGGCAACTAAAAGCCATGCTCTAAACAGCCTGTCATTAGTATGAGTTTGCCAGGTCTTAGAGAGGCTGATAAGACCATGTGCTGTGCCTGTGTTTTTCCACTATTGAGGCTGCAAGAGAGTCAACAATGTAAGCTTCATTTTCTATCTTTGCTGTTCTTTTCTCTCCCTTTTTGGGTGTCTGTTTCTTGTCTTCTAGGAAACAGAATTGGACTTCAACAGCAGCAGCTGTGGTCCATCTCAATTAACTGCTTCTCTCCCCCTCTGCCCAACCCCAAAAGGACATTATTATTATCTAAAATACTGTCAAAGAACTGGGCTTTCCTTCTAAAAACTTTGTACACACAAATGAAAAGGGAACAAGGGATGTTATGAAAAGGAAAGCCTTTCTTAATACTTTACATTTCAAATGCTTTAACTCTTTTTTTCCCCCTTTTCAGTATGTTTAATACACAATTTAAAAGATTTTTAATTTTTGCTCCAGTTCTAAGAAGCCTGAAATCTCTGTATACCGAATCCAATCCTTCTTTAAAATTGTTTAATATTGGACAGTGATGTTAATGCATTTGACTCTTTGGGCCTATATATTCCATCAAAACTAATACAACAATGATCAATAGTTTCTGTATTAGCAGTCATGTTATAAACCCCTATTTTGGTTCATTGTAAGTGATCTGTAAATACTGATCTATACCAAAAACCAGTTTTAGATTCTATTTTAACCCAGAGGTGACATTTTTACAGAAAGAAAAATCTCAAAAGTCGTGGTAATTGTTGGTCTAATTAAATGAATGAAAAATGCCTCCAATCCTTGTCTCCCCATCCCCAAGGTGCACCAATTTAATTGTTGTTTAGCACTTTTTTAATATGCATGTGCCATTGGTTAAGTGAGTGACTGAGGCACACAATACAACTAGTGGCAAGGGAAGCAGAATCTGTGTATAAGCAGACTATGTTTCAAGTTAGGATAAGTAGTTTGCATTACTGTCCATACTAGACTGTAATTAGGTAAATTAGCATCTATTCAACCCATGAGTAACAGAAGATAGAGCTGCACTGGAAAACAAAAAGAGAGTTTAGTATAAAAGGGAAGACCTCTTCCTATCTTCGTCTTCTATAATAATAGATTGTATAAAGGAATATCAATTAAAATCATAACTTGTGCTTCCCAACTTTGGAACATTTTACTGGGTCAAATTATGCTCTGTTACATATTGGGAATTGGGGTAACTCCATCAAAGTTAATGGATTCACTCTATTTATGCCAATGTAAGTGACAGCAATATTTGTCCTGTCTTGGAATCAGGTAGGCCAACAGTCTGTATTTCCATTAGTTTCTCTCTACTTGTTGAACGCCATCTGCTCTGGGATAGTGTTAACACTGTATCTGGGAAAGGATCTCTAACCAAAATGGAACCATTCACAATTAGAGAGGCCTATAACATAATTAAATAGAATGAAAGTTTTAGTTTAGTCCTTCTGTCTCTGATTCATGGGAAGCCGTTTGGGCCAGTGGCTACTGTCATGTGCTATGTGCCCTACATACATACATAATGCAGTCTGGACCTGATTGGTCTCTAGCTACTACTGCAATATAAATGTTACGTAATAGCAATAATAATAATAAAGCTGAGCGGAGGAGGGGTTGTATCACAGACCTTATGGTTGAAAAGGATTTATTTCATTGGCAATAAGTAATGCAGCAGGCAGAATTGTAGGAAAGAAATCTTTATTGAGCATGTGTAAAGGCCTGTGTTACTTGCAGAGGGGCCTGTGTTTGGCTGGTATCAGCCTGCATTCACTAGCCCGGAGCAGCTCCAGGCACCAGCACACCAAACGCGTGCCTGGGGCAGCAAGCCGTGGAGGGCGACCTGCCGGTCGTCATGAGGGCAGCAGTCAGGCTGCCTTCAGCAGCGTTTCTGTGGGAGGTCCGTTGGTTTCGATGGCAGGACTGGTGGACCTGCCACAGGTGTGCTGGCAAAAGCTGCCCGACTGCCGTGCTGGGGGCAGCAAAATACATAGAGCTGCCCCTGCACTAACCCCTGTTGGCACAGAAAACTAGATCCCATCTAAGCCTCCTCCAATTCCACTTATACTATAGAAATGTGACTAGCAGTTTTGGCAAGGGGTGGGGAACGACTCCTAACTTCTACACATGACTGTTGCGGGTTTGCTTCTCAACCTTGGCAAAGTCACTCATTGTCTCTGTGCCCTCTTTCTCCCCATCTGCAAAACAGCTCCCTGAAGTCTTTTTTTTTTTTTTTTTAAATATTGGGATGTTGTGGGCTCAATTAACTAATGTTTATAAACTGCCTTGAGAATCTTCAATGAAAGTTGTAAAGAAAAGCAGAGCCTTATACTCATCATAGATTGTATTGTTTTCATACTTAATTATGTGTTTCATATTATGAAACAGTTTTAGAAAGGAGTATTTGTGTTGGCTGGCAGCGATGTTATCAATATCACTAGTGTCCAGTTAATGCACTAACTGTTTTCCCTATTTGTATTATATCTGCAAAATTCTATTTCATAATGTAATAAGACATTCTCAGCCATACATTTCTAGGGAATTATTGTGCCTCTCAGGTGGTAAAGTAATTTGACCTTCAGCTTCATACCTTATGACAATACTCTAGGAGCGCAATAATCGCTCATTCACCACTGCCCGTTATGTTTTATAGATTAAATACTGTGTATGAATTTAGAAGAATTGAGAAAACAAGAACAGAGTATGGTTTTGGCCAAACATGAAATGCAGTTTGCTGGCTGAAATCGATTCAATGCACTCAGCTGATGGCACTTGAGAGGTAGCAGGAAGGAACTTGTATTGTTTTGACAGGTAGGAAAGCAAATAAATGTAACAATCAACTAACTCATGCTCTCATCTAAGCAAGCACTGACACGCAACAAGGTATGTGGCTATCCCAGGACGCTTGCGTGCCTCAGGAGCAATGAGGGGCCTAGTGCACTGAATCACCTGAGTTAAGTGCAGATATTCTTGTACCAGCACCAGTGCTTGAAGCATTTTATTGCATTTAAAGGGGGAGAAGGGACAAAAAGTGTAGGTGTTTCTTTGTGTCACTAAATGCACTATGGGTCACGAGTCTCATTTTGAAAATAACAAAGCAATGGGCTTCAGAGGCTTTGGGATTTGAAAATACATTCTAGTTTCTGGAGGGCAAGTGCCTTGTACAAAAGCAGCTCTCTTTGGCAGCAGAGCCAAAGTCAAGAGTGGCTTGAGGTCACGAGGCCACCTGAGAACATCAAAACAAGGAACCTCACACCTACGGCTCTGTAGGAAATCTGAAGCTCAGGCCAGAGTTGCCAAGGTTCACAAATCTCTCTCCAAACCTGGGCTAAGTTTCAAGCGAACTTGAGCTCATTTATGGTGACAGGTGGAACTAGAAACCATGACCAGGTCTGTGGTTTGGACTGAAAACTGGCTGAGGTTGGCAGTTTCAAATGTGTTTTTTGCAATGTGTTTTTCTGTGTCTGTTCAAAATTCAAAGCAAAAGCCATGGGTGCAAATTTACCCAAGCCAAAACCTACAAAATGGTTACCATGAAACCCTGTGAAGCAAAAGCACCGAGTTTTTCACAGTTCTAACCATACAGTGCTATAGACTTTACCCACTTCAAGGCCTGCCTGTTTGTGGGGCCTCTAACAACTGGATGCAGAGACTGGGGCAGCCACTGATGTTGTAGGATCCATAGATATCTGGTGTCAGCCATTGGCTGTGTGAAAAATGTTGAAGTAAACGTAGCCGTTTCAAAGGCAAAAATTAATCAGGTTTTATTAAACTAATAAAAAATTTGCTTTCTCGCTTCCTCTTCCATCTTGCCTCAGAACTGATTCCTTTGTAGATGACAATAAGTGTAATGGCAGAATATCTTTCCTTCCTCCTCCCCACTCTCCACTGTCCCCCAATGTCTGTCCCTCCTGTGCAAATATGCAGAGAATCTACACCAAACCCTGGGAGGCAGAAAAGCTGCTTGGCAATTACTACAACACAGACCCCCACTATCCATTTTGTGTTGATACAAGAAACAAGGCGATGCAAAGGTGTGCAGACAATCCAGTCTGAAACTAGAACTCAGTCTCTTGTTCCCTGAGGAGGAAGCAATCTCTGGAAGCAGCAAGAAGATGATTATCTGTGTATCACGCTCTACATCCTCTGGATGGTCAGGAGTGGAATTAAATGAGCTTTGCAAGTAGCTTGGTCCTGGTAAGGTAAAGCTCCAAACAGTTCACTAAGATATCACACAGAGGAAAAATAGTGTGTGTGTGTGTGTGTGTGTGTGTGTGTGTGTGTGTGTGTGTGTGTGTGTGTGTGTGTGTGTGTGTGTGTGTGTGTGTGAGAAAAAAGAATGCTCTTATTTTCACAGCATAAGGTGAGAGTTTCAGAATAAAAAAAACAAAAATGCCTGGAATGTCAAGGGATGAAACATTTTGATGGGCTGAAAATGCTGATGAGTGAGGAGTAGTATGTGTTTGAATGTTTCATTTTAACTGCAGTGGGATAAGAAATTTCTCTGGTTTTACATAATACCCCATTGTGTGTCTGAATCATGTGTTGTAACACAAAAAATGCATGCTTGCAGTAACTGGCAACATGTCAAGCTGCCGTCATCCCAATAACATTCTGTTCACTTTTAAGTTACTAGTTCAAATCCAGTCCACCTTGATAGTAAGCAAACAGAATTACCTTCTGATGGTTGATCAGTGGCCTACATGAAATGAGTTGATAGCCTCAGGTGAGTCCCCATGGGATGGGTGTCCATTTTAGGGAAGAAAACACCACTGCAGTAGGCACTGGTTGGCAGATTTGTTGGCAGCCTCAGCAGAGAGGTGAAATACTGAATTACTTATTGTGACTGAGCTAGCCTCCCCTCCCTATCTTGGGATTAAGACACATTGGCAGTGTCATCCTGTACCTGTTGTGTAGGTCATAGTCATGTGGGGCTGGAAATGTCCTTGTCTGATCATCTAGTCTATTCCCTCATGCTGAGGCAGGACCAAATATAGTGAAACCATTCCTGATAGATGTTCATCTAACGTTCTTAAAAACTTTTAATGATGGGGATTCCACAGCGGCACTTGGCAACCTATTCCAGCACATAATTATCCTTTTGGTTAGAAACCAAAATCTCCCTTACTGTAGATCAAGCCAATCACTACTTGTCCTACCTTCAGTGGACATGGAGAAAAACTGATCTCTTCCTTTCACCCAACTCACAAGGCCAGTGAGCTGTTGAAGGAAATTAAGTTGGTTTAGCATGATTTGTTCATGACAGATTCATGTTGAGTATTACTTATCACCCCATTATTCTTTAGGTGCTACAAATTGATTGTTCAATAATTTGTTCCAGTATCTTTTCAGGTATCAAACTTAGACTGACTGGTCTATAATTCCCTCCCTCCCTCTGTTCCCCTTTTTTAAGATAGGTATTATGTTTGCTCTTTTTCGGCCCTCTGGGACCTCACCTGTCCTCCATGAGTTCTCAAAGATGATCACTAGTAGTTCCAAGATTGTTTCATCTGGTTCCTTAAGTATCCTAAGGTGGAGTTCATCAGGCCTATCTAGCTTATCTAAATATTCTTTAACCTGTTCTTTTCCTATTCTTATTTGTGTTCATCTCCGTCTTTGTTGCTGTTAATTGTGTTAAGCATGCTGTTACAATTCTCTCTTTTTTATAAAACACTAAAGCAAAACAGACATTAAACACTTCAGCCTTCTTGTTATTGTGCTCTCCTTTCCCGCCAAGTAGTTGACCTACACTTCCTTTGTCTTTCTCTTGTTCCTAATGTATTTATAGGAGCTCCTATAATCCTTTATATATTTTGATAGGTTTAACTCAATTTTTTTCCCTTAGTCTTTCTAATTTTCTCCCAACATGCCCGTGCTATTCTTTTGTACTCATGTTTAGCAATTTGTCCATGTTTCCATTTTTAATAGGATTCCTTTTTGATTTTCAGGTATTAAAGAGCTCCTGATGCAGCCATATGGACCTCTTATTCTTCCCATCTTTCCTTTGCATCAGAATAGTTTACAGTTGTGCCTTCAATGTTGTGTCCTTGAGAAACTGCCTGCTCTTTCAACCTACTTGTTCCCTTAGATTTTCTTCCCATGGGACCTTATCTTTCTGTTCTGAGTTTTAAAAAAAAAGCAGATTTTGAAGACCAAGGCTCATATTCTGCTGCTATCACTCCATCCTTCCCTCAGAACAATGAAATCTGTCATTTCAAGATCACTTTCACCTACCTTCAGATTCACAATCAGTTTATCCCTGTTCCAAATAAAGTCTAAAATGACTGCACCCCTGGTTTCTTCTCCACTTTCTAAAATTGTTCCCCATACGTAGAAAGAACTTACAGCAAAATACAAAATGTCCAGTATTTCTTTTCTAACAGGTGTCTAGGTAGTTAGTCTCCTGTTACTACCAGGTCTTGTGATGGATATTTCTGTTGGTTGTTCTAGAAATGCCTCACCCACCACGTCATTCTAATTTGGTAGACTATAATAAGCTCGTCCCATGACATTGCCCCTCATTTATCTTCCCACAGAGGCTTTCCTTTGGTCTGCCTCTCACCTCCTTCTGGATCTCAGGACAAGGACATACATTCTTGATGTACAATGCAACTCTCTCTCTCTTTTTTACCCTCCCTGTCCTTTCTGAACAAGCTGTAACTCTCTCTCGCGCGTGTGTACGATCTCTCTCCCTCTCTCTCTCTCAAAATACAGATGCCCCCTGGGTTACGCAAATCCACACTGGTCATAAACAGACAGTTAAGGGTTATTTCCTCTTTTATCTGTAAAGGGTTAAGTTCACAATACCTAGCTGACACCTGACCAGAAGGACCAATAAGGGAACAAGATACTTTCAAAGTTGGGAGGAGGGAAAACAGTCCTTTCTCTGTTCTGTGTGTGCTTTTGCCTGAGGGAGGAGAGGAACCATCACACTCCTACAGGGAAAGAAGGAATGTACTAAATTACTTTTATTTCTATTTGTGGTTTCTTTTTTGCAAAATAGAGGGAGAGTCAAATTGGGGTTCTGTGTACTTTAAAGTTTTTGCCCAGAGGAAAACCCTCTGTGTTTTAAATCTGTTGTCTGGAAGATTATCTTGCATGTTAATCTCACAGAAGTATTCCTTTCACTTTTTTTCTTTAATTAAAATTCTTCTTTTATGAACCTGAATGATTTTTCATTATTTTAAGATCCAAGGGTTTTGGATCAGTTTTCACCATGAATTGGTGAGGAAATTCTCTCAAGTCTACCCAGGAAAGGGGTTTAAAGACTTGGGGGAGGGGGAAGAATTAGTCTCAAATCTGCCCAGGAAATGGGGGGGTTAGAGACTCGGGAGAGATTTGGGGAAAGGCAGGGTTCCAAATGACTCTTCCCTAAATGTTTGTTTAAATTATTTGATGATGGCAACGAAATTGTTAACCTAAGCTGGTAAATAAGCTTAGGGGATCTTTCATGCAGGTCCCCACATCTGTACCCTAAAGTTCAGAGTGGGGAGGAAACCTTGACAGCACTTACGGAAAAAATTCCGTAAGCCAGAAATAGTTTTTTGTTTTGTTTTTGTTTTGTCTGCATAATTGTCGGGTATACGTTTCCAACTTATGCAAAATTGGAGTTATGCAAGGTGTAACGGAACGCTTATGTAAGTCGGGGAGCATCTGTATTCTACTTATGAGATTTATTCCTGATGCTGGTTATATCATAATTGTGCTTGTTTACTAAGACTTCCAGTTCTTCCTGTTTGTTCCCCAAGCTCCTTGTATATTTATATGGATATATAAGATGATGAGCAGATTTCTCCCAAATTTTCCTCTATTTTCCCATAGGTTCCAGTCTGGTACTTTTTGCAAGCAGTACATTTATACATAGAACTCTCTTCTCCTCTGCACCACTCAGCAAAAAGGACTGGGCCAGTAATGATTCTGTGCCAGCTCAGCACTGGTGTGAATTAGAGCAGCCTAGGGGCTGCTCGCACACTACTGAGGTGAGGTCCCTAAAGTTCAGCATAGTGATGTTGGACCCATTATCTCCCTTTCCCAACATTCCCTGTGCACTGGAGGTGGGGGGATGAATGGCACAAGTGTCTACAGGCTTTACACCAGCAGAGAGTTTCATGAGCAGGCCACTTGTGATTAGAATCCAGTCAGCACAAGGCCTGTGCACCACATAAATCCCATATACGCCCTCAAGAGATTAAGTGGACCTAAGTGATGCACAGAGCTATGTTGGCTCTCAGCACCCTTTCTGAATACAACTCATGCTGGTTTAGATTGGTTTTAGTAGACTTAATATACTATAAATGCTACCTGATTATAAAAGCACACTCTTTGTGTAGTGACGGTTTTTCCTGAAACAAGGCTTATGTCCTCAGTAACCTGGTAGGATTAGATTAAAAAGCAACAAGAGGTAACATTTCGACGTGAATAAATCTGCACAGAACCAAATATGGCCTGAAACAGAGAAGTGTTACTGAACTGTTACATGTATTTTTTGAGAACCGGTTATTTTGCTAATCAATAGTGTACGTACTGAATCAAATTCAGCAGGCTGGGCAAAAGGTCAAGCACTGATCACACATTACTGATCACGACATCTGCTGATGTTTCCTGAGAATTTAATTCTGCGTACTAATAAAGCCCACTTGCTATTAACATGCTTGAGAGGATGTGAAAAAAGGTTCAGTGCAATCATGTTTGGAAAGCATAATAAAATGTCTTTTTGTCAGGAATGCTCTCACTGTACAACAGGCATCAGAGAATGCTACATTTGCTATTCTGTATATATAATAAATAGCTGGTTAGCTTTGTTACAGCTGAAACGTGAAATGTCAGTTTTTATTAATGAGTGCAGAAGGCTTGATTAAGACTGATTTGCTGTGTGTTCTGAACAGCTGGATGTGACTAGGTGTGGCATGTAAGGCTGGCTTGGAATACTTCTCAGAACAAGCATGATCCAGTCTAGGAATACGCATTGGTCCCAAAATTTGTGATCTGGGGACAGTTCAGGTTTGGGCTTTGTGTTAAGGTAAAAGGAAAAACATAAAAAAGCTACCACGATAAAATGAAGGGCCTGATTCGAGGCCTATAGAAGTCAATGGCAGTCATCACAATGCCTTCAACGGGCATTGGATTGGGCCCAGAGCAGAGGTAAAGCAGCCTGCTCTAATAGTATGTAATCTCCATTAGGATAGGAGTGAGAGATCTGGTGAACTCAAGCCAAAGTTCAGGAACCACCCCAGGGTCTGAGGCTGAGTTGCCACCTCTTCTCACTCTGTAGGTTGCAAAGCGTTAAACAAAAAACATGGCAGGCTTGTGTATGGCAATGGTGTAACATGCACTATCAGTGTAGAGACTTCTAGATTAAAGCATACTAACTAGCCCCACTTATGACCGCACATTTTGAGAACCCAGCCTCTTTTCCTCATGAAAGGGTTTGCTAGTGAAACCTAAAGACAACATTTCCTTGTACTGTAGTGTTGCTTTTAAAATGCACATTTGGGATTTTTAAAAAATTAACATAATGTTATGATGGGGAAACATGCAGCATTTCAAGTTTAGGGATAATCCACACCGTTGAGTTTGTTTCTGTCCTGCAGCAACTAATAGAATCCATGTACTATGGTGTCATTACCAGCATGTCATCCATATTGAAGTGTTTTGCCTTAGGTGATAGATGCCGTTGATCTTAATGTCTCTCAAATGTCAAAGCTCTGGAAACCGAAAATCTGTGAGAAATGGTCTGTGCTGAAATTTTGTTTGTTACAAGCAAGGTTGTTTCTCTTTTCCTGCTCCAGGTAACTTTCTGTGGGCTGTCAGGTGTCTCTTACAGTTGCAGAACACACTAACATGCACATCAGTTTGGTAACAAGCAAGAAATTATGGCCTCTGTTAGTAGCAATAAAATATATAACTTTCTCTAGATCTAATATGGCACATGCAGCAAAACTTTTGGGGGTGGGGAATTCCACTACAGGTAAACAGGGTGTTATTGGTAAGGTGGATACAGTAATACCTGCTGCCCTGTAATCAGCAATTCAAAGCTTTTGAATCATACCCCGAGTTCTCCTTTTGGAAGTTGTACTTCTGAGAATGATCCTGCAATGAGGGAGAAACAATGATTTGCTGATCTAGAGGCAACATTCCTGGAGGAATCACCTTTCCAGAGGCAGTAATCTGGGGAATGATACAATGGTATCGCAGTATATCCCTAGGTGTGCACATATCTGGTAAGCAAACAGCCAGGAGCAGTGGAATACACAGTTTCAATTAGGGATCCATAAAGTCAGACAACAGATTTAGATGACCTACAAAAAGTACTGGGCTTTAAAGTATGTGATGCCATAATGTGAGGCATGACTGTTGCACAGCATTGTGAATATTGTTGATATAGTGAATGGAGGATAAATTATGTGCATATATTTACTCATAGGAGAGTTAGAAATTTTTCTTCCAAATCAAATGAACAATAAAAAGACACATGCCATTATTTTCTATGGGATAAGGATCTTGGAATTTCACTTCACTACTCCACTTTCAAAGACAAGGGGAAAATGAACTAGGTTGAAATATTTTTAATTTTTTTGGCGCACACAGTTGTGTAAAGGCTGTGCTCTCTCTGAGTGGCCAACTCTGACTAATGTGGCTAAACAAGAGCAGCCCACCCATCAGAGCACCAAAGAGTTCAGCGATCACTTCGTATAAAGCAAATAGCAAAAAAAATGAGTGCAGTAGCTTTCTTTTTTTGAGGTACAGTAGGCACAGAAATCTCATTATTTGCTAATAGGATTTTGCACATACCACCCCCTCACCACTTTGGAACTAATTTGAACTGCCCACACAATGTCCTCTTGGGTTGTCATCGGTGGAGCATCCATCTGCTTTACTTCAAAGTTAGACAAGAAAATCAGGAAAAATATCTCTTGGTATTTTCAGGAGGCACTTGTGGTTTTGTTCCTGCACCTGAAACCATATTTCTTCAAGGGCAGAGTTCACAAATGAGGATTTAGGTCCAAAAGTCTGAGAAGTGCAGCCATAGAGTTAAGAACAACACAGGCACTCTGATGGGTCATAGTGCAGTGCCATCATATAAAGTTATCATTAAAATGTACATAGAAACGTGTCATTTTTATACAGAAGGATTCATATATATGTTAATTATTTGGGCAGGTTCAGGTGAGATTTACTGTGGCTAAACGTATTTTTCTTTATATATTCTGTGTTCTCCTCACAGCACGTTGCCGTGTGCTTCAAAGGGGGCATTTAGGTATATTTACAAAACCACAGGATAAATCCACATGAATAGGCAAAATGATTAATACTTTTATGGCATTTTTCCACTCAGCTAACAGGATTCTCTCCATAGGAATTTTTATAAATAGAGTCACACACAAGATGTTCCAGGTGGAAGTCGCTCTGTATTTTTAGTGCTTGGAAATACCCTGTTTGCATCTCAGATTTCCCTTCCATTGACAAAATTAGTACAATAACTTCCTGCTGTCTCCTGTCTCTGAAAACTTATTCCTGTCCTGTAACTCTCATTTCCCTGGCTCTGCTGCAAAGCTGTCAAGACATGCTTTGAGTCTTCTGAGCCAAAATGCCCCTACAGTGCAAAGTGTCTATCCATTTTGTGGGAAGGCTATTGTCAAATAAATAACTGGTGAGTGAGAGAATCCTAAAGTTTTGATGCGTGCTTTTTAAAAAATGTATTTTATCTAGTTGGTCTACTTCTGGTTTTGAATGTCAATAGCAGCCCTTGTCCCGATGATGAATTTAATTTCTCTTTGTTCTCTGTTACATTGTTGGTGTCACTTTTTCCCTTCTGCTTGAAAACTGGATAGTTTTAATTCAGACCTGATATCTGTGTGCTCCAATCCAGAGGCCCGATCTATGCTGATCAGGTCCCTTTCTACAGTATTCTTGGTGTCACCAAGGATGATCATGTTTCATCACAGGTGATGACTCTTCCAGATCAGCCTAAAATGTCATGGTTGCCAGAATGATATGAGATTGTCCCAAGTAGAGTGGATGCCACTTATAATGCTTGGAAAATTCCGGATTTGAGGTTTTGGTTGAGAGTGCTGTTTGGGAAGGTGACTATTACACAATTGTCATAGATTGGTCATTGTCTTCTTTGGTTTGAGTCTGGGCATACCTAACTTGGATGGCTAAGGGACCTATTTTGATGGGCTCCTTTTGAAGACTGATAAAACCAGTGAGCTTCCAGGCAGCATTGAAGAAAAATATTGCTAGACCATTCTGTTGATGGTCTGATATGACTTTACAATGATCTGTTGTCTTCTATTATTGTACATGGAGTACTAGCCATCTTCAAAGTCTCTGTAGTTCACAGATGATCTATGACCGAAGCGGTTAAAGGGAAGGCAGCTAGACTCTGAGGCTGAGTATGACTGTGTAGCACACAGGTATTTTAAAATTGTATGCCATGGCAGTTTCAGAAGTGAAGAAAGGTGTGGGGTTGTTTGTTTGTTTGGATGAACTCCTGAGGATTTTGCTATTGATTTCAGTTTTGCCATTTTCACCTTTTGTTTCCATCCTGGCATTTGCCAAGTCTTGCAGAGCAGCACTGTTCTGGGAGGTTAATAGCATGAGTAATCCCAACTCCTTCCACTCAGTCAAATTTTCCTCACTGTTAGTAATTGCCATAGTACTTTGCAGACAAAATCTCTCCAATCTGGATTCAGTTTTTTCCCCTGTAAAGTCAGAGAAAGTATCTTGTAGGAACAAACATCTGATCCTAAGTTTTCACCGATGCCGCTCATGTTGGCTCTCAGGGTGCTAGGGCTACTCTACAGCCCATGGGAGCTGGACACAAGATCTTCCCAGCCAGCGAGGAGAAAATGGCTCTACTGTTAATGGAGAAACATGTCTCTTTGCTGAGGAGGGGGCACCAGCCACTCTTGTAAGGCCTCTGCTCAAAAAACCTACTCTTCATGCTTAATTCATTCCAGTGATCCTGGAACAGGGTCTTCTGACCTCCTTGGGGTTTAAAGGGCCACTATATCCCCATTACAGGCTAGAAATAGAACTGTTTCAGATCATGTGTCTGTGGTTCTTGTGTGCTGCAAATGCCTAACTTTTCCCGTCATTTGGGGAGAAGGTGGATTGAAAAGATTAATTGATTGGCAACAGTAGGGGGCGTACGGTAGGTTTTTTTTAAATTATGTTTGAGTCTTATTGTATTTTGCAGCCATTTATAATTTATCTTGTGAAAATAAAACTACATACAACCACCCAGAGCATGAGAGAGATGCTTGTGAGTGCTTTATAAATCTAAATAATAAATAGTAAACAAATTTACTTTGGTACTTGATCATGTTATCTGGTAACATAAGAGCTCTGATTCTGTAAATGACCTTTTTCCCAATTACAACAACTGGCAAAGGTGGTAATCTGCCACCTTTTTATAAATGGGGCGACTGAGGCAGACTGAGCGGCTGAGGCAGACTAAAAACAGTAGAGGTATTCGGACCTAGAAAAGAGAAGCCAGCCGGTTTTGCACAATTATGATTTAGCTGATTTAATTCTTTGCTTTCATTTCTCCCAAAATAATGTTTTAACCTGTTTTTTAAAAAATTATGCAAAACATTAAATCCCATTATCAATGTTTTCTTTTCTGTAATAAATGCCGCCTAAAATATACAGAATAAAAGCTATAGGATGTTGGGAAATATAAAGACCTTTCCCTCTAGCTTGCTAGTGACTTTTTTTTAAACCCTCAATTATGCTGGTAACCTTTTTTTTTGAGTTTTTAGAAAATGCTCATTGTAACAGGTTCAAAGGTTTAAAGCTTAAAGAATAATCTACATTCTCCTGGTTTCTTGACAGCAACTGTTCCCTAGCAGCAGTGATACAGTTCCCACATTACAATGTCACTAGAAAGGTGTCCTGTACCAGACTCTTTTACCACAAGTAATAAGTTGCTATACTTCTGAATGCCTCCTGGATGATCGGATATAGGACACTTTGTACCGTGTTAGGTTTATTACTTTTCCTCTTGATAGCATCTTTTCATTTTTTTTCCAGAGCTGCACTGAGAATGTACCTGAGCAATGAATGAAATAATTGGGTCAAAAAATAAGGTTTTAGTTACTGATGGGCAGGATGCTGTAATTGTAAATAGGTTGAATCGTTTGGGGGGATATTGTAGTCAAAGATACTATGTAATAATGGGGAGATAATGCACTGTTTTACTGCAGTTAACAGGCATATACCCAGATCTTGTGCATATGTCTTTCAATACTCACTTACAGCCAGATACTCCAATGGCTTCAAGGGAGCCACACCAATTTACACCAGCTGAGGATATGATCCATAGAGTGAATTTAGTGCATGGAATACTCTCAAGAGGAGCATTGCTCACCTGTCATTCCTCCATCAGAGCTTGTTGTCAGAATGCTCATACTCCCAGGCAAAGCCACGCCTCTTCATTTAGATAATGCTATGATGAAGAGGTGGGTCAGACTCAGGATCAGACTCCTCTCTGTTGGAAGTTTAATCCACAGCCACTCTTCCTCTGGTCTGAGCCCCTGTGATATGGAAATTGTCTTCTGTCAGCCAAAAAAATGTTCCACATAGCTACCTTCTGGGGAAAGGACAGAGAAATTTAGTGAGATGGCTGTATCCCAATCTGTTTAGGGGGGTGTTGTAAGTGACCAGGACCTTACCCTGAATTTGGAAATGGATAGGCAGCCAATGTGGAACATGAAGCACTGACGTGATGTGCTCCTGATGCATTGTAGTGCCTCGGAGGCAGACCACAGAATGCTGGTACCAGCTTTGATTTCTAAGTGGCCCTTCTGATTACATACACATAAAGCAGTCTAAGCAAGAAATGAAAAGGCATGGATCACTATGGCTATTAGGTTTTCATCTATCAGAAAATACGCAATTTCCTGACCAGCCATAAATAGAAAAAGGTAATTTTTCCCACTGCAGCTATCTGTGATTCAGAAGCAGAAACAAGACCACCAGGATTCTAAGGTTAAATCTCTTTTGCATCAAGGGGCAGATATACTCAGTGTAGAATAAGATCAGAGACTCTGACAGTCCATATTGGACACCTTTTTGAAAGGTCCAATCAGTTCTTTAACGATTGCTAGCTGATCAAAATTTGGACATAGGCTGTCCCAAGATTAATTGTATTGTCAGATCACATCAACTAGAGCAAAACATGTTCTCACTTTCCTAAGGGGTTTGCTCTGATTTACATGCCCTGTTGTTCTTTTCTTTGCTCCATCTTCATACTATCTTTAATTTAATTTGAGTATAACTGTGGCCTTGTTGTAGTCAATAGGAGTTTTGCCATTGACTTCAATAGGGTCACATTTCCACTCTTTGTATCCTTCCCTTTGTGTCACACTTATATCTATGGTTCCCCCTCCAGATCTACTTTCATGTTCAAACTCCCTTTCATTCACTTTCTTCTTCAAATCTCTTCTCCAAATACCATCTTTGGTGAAGTCCATCATAGTGAATCCACTATTAAAAAGAACGTGTAGTTATGTGATGTATTCACTTCTGGCAACCTGGTGCTTTTGAGTCTATATTATTTGCCTTTCAGCCAAAGCCTGGTCTGATTGAAATCAGTTGGATATTTGTCAATCATTTCAATGGGTTGTAAGCTCCTTGGAGCGGAGGCCCAGTTATTCCTATTTTCTATATATAACAATGGCGCTTTATATTCCACTTGTCCTTGAAGGAATTCCCTGCCTATCAGAGTGAATTCCATTGAATAACATTGAGTTCTTGTATTAAAGACCCTCCCATTCTGCAGGACAGGAGAAATGTGGTGCTAAGCATGCTGCCCATATTCTACAAGTATTGTTTTATGGTGTCTGTGCCGTAACTTGTGCCTGAAGCACTGTCTTCTGCAGTTGTTTCACAGTGTGCCTTTACCACCAAAACCAATACACATTTTAAAAATAAAAAGAGATGTTTTGGAATCTCTTGTCAGAAAATAAAATCCACCTAGTAAGAGCCCACCTTTCTCAACAGATAAATGGCGAAACAGGTCGAGTCCACAAGTGTATTTAATGGTAATGAAGAGAGTATGGACCAGTTATAGTGGAAAAGCAATAAGTTCAAAAAAAGCAAATAATAGCTAAGTTTGCTATACATGACATCTAATTTTGGTATCTATTGATTCAACTCTTATTGATATACCCTGCTCCTGAAAATGCAACATTAGGTAGAGCAAACCATTCTTCATTGCTGAATTCCAATGTAGTTATTGTCTCTGCTGGCTTCTAATTACCTTGCTAATAGGGTAGTCAAAGATCCTGAAACTACAGGTTAGTAGCTTTATTTGGAGATGTTATGAGCTGCTTTTACTGTAAGGTGAATGTTTCAATTTATGTATGAGTTTCAAGTAGGATTTTCAAAGGCACTCAGTGTTGGCCTACCTTTGCTCCCACTGATGTCAATGGGAGTTCCTATTGACATCAGTGGGAGTAATTAGGCCAGTTAAAGCACTTTTGAAAAATTCCATTCCTCACTTTTTAGTTTTGAGAAGAGAATTGGATGGCTTAGGAGACATAGGTAGCCTTTCACTGATGCAAACGTGATTCCAATGCTTAGCGCCCAAAAGTCATTGCAATGGGATAGCTGTCACAAGAGATCATGGTTTGGAGCTAGAATCTAGTGGACAGGCGCTACTTGATGGGCTCTTTTCTTGGCAGTCTCAGCAAAGAGGCCAAGGGCTACGAAGGAGCTAATGAGCATGAGGCCAGAATCACACTGTCACTACAAGGTTATCCATCAAGGTCAAGCTGAGGGGCATTGGTGGGCAGCATGCAGGAAGCCTGGACTGCTGATGTACCTACTCTGTGGGCAAATGGAAGATATCCATCTCCAAGGCTGTGAAATGGATACTATTTGTGAGCACCAAGCTCACTTAATAATTTTTGAAAATATTAATTATTTTCCATGGGATATCTCTGTCCAGTTCATATTGTGCTGGAAGCAGTAAAATATCCTTCAATTAAACAGTTGCATGCCCCTGGGGGCAGAATGAGGGCAGGTAATGGCATCACTCTACCCAAGCTCTGTTCACAATTCCAGGTGAGTTGGATGCTTGTGCTATATAATGATCAGGAGTAAAACAGTTGAAAACATTGAAATTTAATGTCATCCTTAGGTTTCAGGGTAAACACTTCTTCCCTTAGATGAATGCAGGCAGTTCACACTGTTCTTTCAAAAGTTCATGGTGGCATACTTGCTTGCTAAAGTGGAAAAAATTTGTGAGCCCAGTTTTATGGTTTGTGCAGAAAAATGAGAAATGTGGCTGGAAAAGCAAACAAGTGAAACAGAACAAAGAGACCAGTCGAATCGTACATCCCAGCTCAGGTAGACAGTTTTGCACTAGCACCGCTCAAGCTAGCACACTAAAAATAGTAGTGTGGCTGTAGCAGCACTGGTAGAAGCTTGGGCTAGCCACCTGAGACCAAGTCCACCTGACCCCCAGGGCTGAGCTCTGGCAGCTAGCCTGAGCCACCAGCAGCCCCCAACATCCAGGCTGCTATTCTTAGGCTACTAGCTCAAGCTAAGCTAGTGCAAGCCTGTCTACTTGCGCTAGGAATTGCACCTCGAAGCTGCAGTGTAGACATACCCTAAATCAGGGGTCTCAAACACGTGGCCTGCAGCACAGGACTCTTCTGTGCGGCCCGCCAAGCTCCCCCCTGCACACACACACACACACCCCCACACCCACCTACCTCCAGGCCAGGCGTGGGCAAACTACAGCCTGCGGGACAGATTCGGCCCATGGGATTGCTCCCCATGGTGCCACAAGCCCTGTGCCGCTCCCTTAAGTGGCCGGCAGCATGTCCCTTTGGGCTGCAGGGGAGGAGGGAGGAGGCAGAGGGCCTCTGCATTGCCTCGCTTCAAGGTCCGGCCCCTCTCCCCGCCTGCAGCTCCCATTGGCTGGGAACAGGGAACTGTGCCAATGGCAGCTTCGTGGGAGGTACGTGTTCACCCACGAAAGCTCATGCTCCAATACATCTGTTAGTCTATAAGGTGCCACAGGACTCTTTGTTGCATGTTACAATACATTAGGATTGGTTAGTTAAATTTTAGTAAAATGACTGCTTAAGTAAGGTATAGCTAAGCAGAACTCAAGTTTTACTACATAGTCTGCAGTCAATCAGGAAGTAAGGGCAGGGATTGGAATCATGTTTTGCTAAGGGGGGAGTGGGAACAGGGAATGGGAACAGGGACACAGGCAAGACTCTGTGGTGTCAGAGATGGGAAGGGGGACACTAAGGAAGGAAATTGGAATCATTGCTTGCTGGAAGTTCACCCCAATAAACATCGAATTGTTTGCACCTTCGGACTTGTTGCTCTCTGTTCACACTAGAAGGACCAGGGAATGGGAGGGTGAAAGGGATAAGCCCTCTAGCAACAACTGGGGTTAGGGATGAGATTTTTTTTTTAATCAATATAGTTATACCAGTACAATCCAATACTTATGTCCACACTGGTGTGTGGGTGTGTGTTATATAGCTTTAAGTATATCAGTACAGTTAAAGTGTTATAGCTTTTGTGTGTTGTCATAAACAGATAGCTAAGGGTTAATGTCTCTTTCACCTGTAAAAGGGTTAACACCAGTAACCTGAAACACCTGACCAGAGGACCAATCAGGAAACAAGACTTTTTCAAATCTGGGTGGAGGGAAGTTTTGGGTGTGAGTTCTTTGTTCTTTGTCTTGGGTCTGTGCCCTCTCGGCTCTGAGAGTGATTTTTCTATCTCCTGGCTTTCTAATCTTCTGTTTCCAACTTGTAAGTACAAGGATAGTAAGACAATAGGTTTATATTGTTTTTTTGTATTTACATGTGTGTAGTTGCTGGAATGTGTTAAATTGTATTCTTTTTGGATAAGGCTGTTTATTCATTTTTTTCCTTTAAGCAATTATATATTGTCACCTTAATACAGAGATATTTTATGTCCTTTTTCATTCTTTTTATATAAAGCTTTCTTTTTAAGACCTGTTGTAGTTTTTCTTTAGTGGGGACTCCAGGGAATTGAGTCTGCAGCTCACCAGGGAATTGGTGGGAGGAAGAAGTCAGGGGGAAAATCTCTTTGTGTTAGATTTACTAAGCCTGACTTTGCATACCCTCAGGGTGAGGGGGAAGAGAGATTAGCTCTCTCGGTACTTGTGTTTCCAGGACTGGAAGCAGGGAATCTCCTAGGGTCGTCCAGGGAGGGGATCCTGGGAGGAAGGAACAAGGGGAGGGGGTTATTTCCCTTTGTTGTAAGACTCAAGGCATCTGAGTCTGGGGGTCCCCCAGGGAAGGTTTTGGGGAGACCACAGTGAGCTAGGCACTGTATAATTCCTAGCTGGTGGCAGCAATTACCAGGTCCAAACTGGTAACTAAGCTTGGAGGTTTTCATGCTAACACCCATATTTTGGACGCTAAGGTCCAGATCTGGGAAAAAATGTTATAACATGTGTAGACAAGAGTTTAGTCTCTCTAATCTATAGAATCAGCATCTGAGCAGCTCTCTTAATTGCCACAGCTGAAGAACAATGGGTTTTCATGTTGGTTTCAGAAAATTGTTAAAAAGGCAGCTTACATATCCTGTTGCTATCAACCTGCACACATGCATTGTGCTCTGTAGCATCTCATCAAATACTTTAGTTAATTACTTGCTAATTATGACATTGTTGAATGGCTATACTGTGGCAACCATATAATTATGGAGCACAAAGTGCTGAGCAGTTATAAGCCTGAGCATATTGACTGGTTATAATAAATCCCTTGCTCATTTTTTGTCACCTGTTTAACATTCCTAATCTGTTTGCATATCATAAACTCAAAGAACAGCATATGAAATGCTATTAGTGATATACAGTAATTTAAATTAAGAGCAGGGAATACAGGGTAGCTATGTTTTGTGTTTGTGTTTTGAAGTTATATGAATGTACATTGTACATCAAAATAACCTGGAAATGAACCCAAACCCACCCTCAACCCATCCAGAAAAACCCTTCTCAATTGTCAGTGCGTGTTTGTGTTCTAGCTAACACCAGTATAACTTCAAAGACTTCACTAGAGTTAATCCCAATTTTCACTGGTGTAAATAAAAGGAGAGTTAGGCCCAATGTGTTTTCATGAGTACTATACTGTGGGCTAAATCCATAGTGGAGCTGGCAAAGTGTAGGAAAGGTGCCTGCCTTTCTGATTTCCCAGTTCTGGGAACATCACAGGAGTTGAAATGGCCTCTGAAATTTAGAGCAGCCTAAGAACTCTCCTATGGTGACCAGACAGCAAGTGTGAAAAATCGGGATGGGGTAGGGGGTAATAGGAGCCTATATAAGAAAAAGCCCCAAATATCGGAATTGTCCCGATAAAATGGGGATATCTGGTCTGTCATAAACAGATAGCTAAGGGTTAATGTCTCTTTCACCTGAAGCACCTGACCAGAGGACCAATCAGGAAACCGGATTTTTTCAACTTTGGGTGGAGGGATTTGAGTGTCTTTTGTCTTTGTTTTTCTGGCTGCCTGCTTTCTCTGAGCTTTGGAGAAGTAGTTCTACTTTCTAGTCTTCTGTTTCTAAGTGTAAGGACAAAGAGATCAGATAGTAAGTTCTATGGTTTCTTTTCTTTGGTATTTGCATGAATATAAGTGCTGGAGTGCTTTGATTTGTATTCTTTTTGAATAAGGCTGTTTATTCAATATTCTTTTAAGCAATTGACCCTGTGTTGTATCATCTAATACAGAGAGAACATTTGTATGTATTTTTCTTTCTTTTTATATAAAGCTTTCTTTTAAGACCTGTTGGAGTTTTTCTTTACTTCAGGGAAATTGAGTCTGTACTCACCAGGGAATTGGTGGGAGGAAGAAGTCAAGGGGAGATCTGTGTGTTGGATTGCTAGCCTAATTTTGCATTCCCTCTGGGGGAATAGGAAAGTACTTTTTGTTTCCAGGATTGGGAACAGAGAGGGAGATTCACTCTGTGTAGTTTCACAGAGCTTATGTCTGTGTATCTCTCCAGGAGCATCTGGAGGGGGGAAGGGAAAAAGGATTATTTCCCTTTGTTGTGAGACTCAAGGGACTTGGGTCTTGGGGTCCCCAGGGAAGGTTTTTCAGAGGGACCAGAGTGCCCCAAAACACTCTAATTTTTTGGGTGGTGGCAGCAAGTACCAGGTCCAAGCTGGTAGCTAAGCTTGGAGGTTTTCATGCTAACCCCCATATTTTGGACGCTAAGGTCCAGATCTGGGACTAAGGTTATTACATGAGTGGCAGCTGGTGGGAGATAGACAGAATCCAGAAGCCAGTAGAAATATTGTATTTTTCTTTTCTCTGCTAAGGGCTTTTTAGCAGAGAGAAGCAGTTGGTTTTAAAAGGGAACCAGAGAGAATTTTTTTTTTCTGCTCTCTCTGGCAGTTTGTGGCTTGCATGTTAAGGGTCTTTTGTCATGCAATAGCCCTCCCATTAGGAGGCAAGTACCAGCACTTATAGGCATGCAGATAAAGTGGTTTTTCTGGTTTCCCTTCATTGAACATTAGCTAGAGAGAGAAAAGGAAAATTAGCTAAAGGCACTGTTGCTAGGCAGACTTCAGGAGGCAACAGAGAACCTGCAGTTCAGAAGATAAACACCGGAGGGCACCCCAACACAAGAAAACAGGAACCATGACTTCTAAGGCAAAAATTGACGCCGAAGAACAAATCAAAGAAGCTGAACACAGGCGACAACTGGAAATAAAACAAAAAGAGATGGAGATGAAAGAAAGAGAAGAACAGATCAAAGAGGCAGCCTACCAAAGAGAACAGGCAGCCTACCAAAGAGAACAGGCAGCCAAAGAGGCAGCCAAGGAGGCAGCACACAAAAGAAAACTAGAAGAAGAAGAGGTGGCCTACCGAAGGAAACAAGCAGAAGAAGAGTCGGCCCACCACCGAGAAATGGAAAAACAACAAAAAGAGAATGAAGAGAAGGAAAAACAGAGAAAACATGAACTGGAGTTGGCAAAAGCTGGGCTGCCTGTGCCAGCCAACCCTAACAACCCGGCGCCAAATATTGCTCCACAGCCCAGGAAATTTCCCACCTACAAGGCAGGTGATGACACCGAGGCCTTCTTGGAAAATTTTGAAAGAGCCTGTCTTGGGTACAACATCCCCGAAGACCAGTACATGGTAGAATTGAGGTCACAGCTCAGTGGACCTTTAGCAGAGGTGGCAGCTGAAATGCCTAAGCACCAAATGAATGACTATAAACTTTTTCTAACCAAGGCCAGATACAGGATGGGGATAACCCCAGATCATGCCCGTCGGCGCTTCAGAACCCAAAAGTGGAAACCCGAGGTGTCATTTCCCAAACACGCCTACTACATTGCAAAAAACTATGAGGCCTGGCTAACAGGAAACAACATTCAAACCTTGGAAGAACTGAACCTCCTCATACAAATGGAGCAGTTCTTGGATGGTGTTCCTGAAGACATCACACGGTACATACAAGATGGAAACCCCAAGAATATCGCTGAGGCGGGGGAGATTGGAGCCAAATGGATGGAACTGGCAGAAAGCAAGAAAGCTACTGTCAAGGGGAACGATTACCCCAGGGGGCACACAGACCATAAACCCTACAACCGAGGACAGCCAAAGACCCCACATACCACCCAAGTAAAGCCACAGATACCCTACCCTTCAACCTCACCAGTCTCCAGTAACTCACCTCGGCCCAGTGACCCATCAGATGGAAGATGCTTTAAGTGTAATGAACTGGGACATATCAAGGCCAAGTGTCCCAAGAACACCATGCGAGTGCAATTCATTACACCACCATCACACCAAAGATCCCCAGGCCCGGATGCCTCTCAAATACCCTTGGAGCGAAGGGAAAATTTGAGAGTGGGCGGAAAGAAGGTTACTGCGTGGAGAGACACGGGGGCACAAGTGTCAGCTATCCACCAATCCTTCGTTGACCCCAAATTCATCAACCCAAAGGCCAAAGTTACAATTTACCCCTTCATGTCACAAGCTGTAGACTTGCCTACAGCTCAACTGCCTGTCCAGTACAAAGGCTGGTCAGGAATGTGGACTTTTGCAGTCTATGACAATTATCCTATCCCCATGCTACTGGGGGAAGACTTGGCCAACCAGGTGAGGCGGGCCAAGAGAGTGGGAATGGTTACACGTAGCCAAACCAGGCAAGCTTCCAGACCCATTCCTGTTCCTGAGCCGTCCACAGAGGCCCTGTCTGTGTTACCAGAGACCCAGACAGAGGTAGTGGACCCGGATTCCATGCCTACCACTGAAACAGCCACAGCATCTCCAGTCCCAGGCCCGGAACTGGAACAGCAACCAGCACCAGCAAGTGCAACCCCATCTTCAAACTCAACGCCAGAGGGCGCCAGCGAGCCAGAACTGGCAGAAGCACAAGACAGCCATACCCAAAAGGCTCAGCCAGAGCCTGAAATACCCTCAGGTGCACCAGCGGAGAGCGGTTCACCAGCAACGGAAACAACCCCATCACCTACATCACTTCCAGAGGGACCAAGCCCAAGTCCACAGTCTGAGGAAGAACTGGTGACCCCAGCCTCAAGGGAACAGTTCCAGACTGAGCAGGAAGCAGATGACAGCCTTCAGAAAGCTTGGGCGGCGGCACGGAGCACCCCACCGCCTCTCAGCTCTTCTAATCGATCCCAGTTTGTTATAGACCAAGGACTTTTATACAAGGAAATTCTTTCTGGTGGACACCGGGAAGAATGGCAGCCGCAAAAACAGTTGGTGGTTCCAACTAAGTACCGGGAGAAGCTCTTAAGCTTAGCCCATGATCATCCCAGTGGCCATGCTGGGGTGAACAGAACCAAGGACCGGTTGGGGAAGTCCTTCCACTGGGAGGGGATGGGCAAGGACGTTGCCAAGTATGTCCGGTCTTGTGAGGTATGCCAAAGAGTGGGTAAGCCTCAAGACCAGGTCAAGGCCCCTCTCCAGCCACTCCCCATAATTGAGGTCCCATTTCAGCGAGTAGCTGTGGATATTCTGGGCCCTTTCCCAAAAAAGACGCCCAGAGGAAAGCAGTACGTACTGACTTTAGTGGACTTTGCTACCCGATGGCCAGAAGCAGTAGCTCTAGGCAACACCAGGGCTAACACTGTGTGCCTGGCCCTAACAGACATCTTTGCCAGGGTAGGTTGGCCCTCTGACATCCTTACAGATTCAGGGTCTAATTTCCTGGCAGGGACCATGGAAAAACTGTGGGAAACTCATGGGGTGAATCACTTGGTTGCCACCCCGTACCACCATCAAACCAATGGCCTGGTTGAAAGGTTCAATGGAACTTTGGGGGCCATGATACGAAAATTCATCAACGAATTCTCCAATAATTGGGACCTAGTGTTGCAGCAGTTGCTGTTTGCCTACAGGGCTGTACCACATCCCAGTTTAGGGTTTTCACCATTTGAACTTGTGTATGGTCACGAGGTTAAGGGGCCATTACAGTTGGTGAAGCAGCAATGGGAGGGGTTTACGCCTTCTCCAGGAACTAACATTCTGGACTTTGTAAGCAACCTACAAAGCACCCTCCGACACTCTTTAGCCCTTGCTAAAGAGAACCTAAAGGATGCTCAAGACGAGCAAAAGGCCTGGTATGACAGACATGCCAGAGATCGGTCCTTCAAGGTAGGAGACCAGGTTATGGTCTTGAAGGCACAACAGGCCCATAAAATGGAAGCATCATGGGAAGGGCCATTCACGGTCCAAGAGCGCCTGGGAGCTGTAAACTACCTCATAGCATTTCCCAATTCCTCACTAAAGCCTAAAGTGTACCATGTTAATTCTCTCAAGCCTTTCTATTCCAGAGACTTACAGGTTTGTCAGTTTACAGTCCAGGGAGATGATGCTGAGTGGCCTGACGGTGTCTACTACGACGGGAAAAAAGACGGTGGCGTGGAAGAGGTGAACCTCTCAACCACCCTGGAACGTCTGCAGCGGCAACAAATCAAGGAGCTGTGCACTAGCTTCGCCCCATTGTTCTCAGCCACCCCAGGACGGACTGAACGGGCATACCACTCCATTGATACAGGTAATGCTCACCCAATCAGAACCCCACCCTACCGAGTGTCTCCTCATGCCCAAGCTGCTATAGAACGGGAGATCCAGAACATGCTACAGATGGGTATAATCCGCCCATCTTCCAGTGCATGGGCATCTCCAGTGGTTCTGGTACCCAAACCAGATGGGGAAATACGCTTTTGCGTGGACTACCGTAAGCTAAATGCTGTAACTCGTCCGGACAACTATCCAATGCCACGTACCGATGAGCTATTGGAAAAGTTGGGACGTGCCCAGTTCATCTCTACAATAGACTTAACCAAGGGGTACTGGCAAGTACCGCTAGATGAACCTGCCAAGGAGAGGTCAGCATTCGTCACCCATGCGGGGGTGTATGAATTCAATGTCCTTCCTTTCGGCCTTCGAAATGCACCCGCCACCTTCCAGAGGCTGGTAGATGGTCTACTAGCTGGACTGGGAGAATTTGCAGTTGCCTACCTCGATGATGTGGCCATTTTTTCAGACTCCTGGCCCGAACACCTACTACACCTGGAAAAGGTCTTTGAGCGCATCAGGCAGGCAGGACTAACTGTTAAGGCCAAAAAGTGTCAAATAGGCCAAAACAGAGTGACTTACCTGGGGCACCAGGTGGGTCGAGGAACCATAAACCCCCTACAGGCCAAGGTGGATGCTATCCAAAAGTGGCCTGTCCCACGGTCCAAGAAGCAGGTCCAATCCTTCTTAGGCTTGGCCGGATACTACAGGCGATTTGTACCACACTACAGCCAAATCGCTGCCCCACTGACCGACCTGACCAAAAAGACCCAGCCAAATGCAGTTAAGTGGACTGATGAGTGTCAAAAGGCCTTTACCCAACTTAAGGCAACGCTCATGTCTGACCCTGTGCTCAGGGCCCCGGACTTTGACAAGCCATTCCTAGTAACCACAGATGCATCTGAGCGTGGTATAGGAGCAGTGCTCATGCAGGAAGCAACAGATCACAACTTCCATCCTGTCGTGTTTCTCAGCAAGAAACTGTCTGAGAGGGAAAGTCACTGGTCAGTCAGTGAGAAGGAATGCTATGCCATTGTGTACGCCCTGGAAAAGCTACGCCCATATGTTTGGGGACGGCGGTTCCAACTACAAACTGACCATGCTGCACTACAGTGGCTTCATACTGCCAAGGGGAACAACAAGAAACTTCTTCATTGGAGTTTGGCTCTCCAAGATTTTGATTTTGAAATTCAACACATCACAGGAGCTTCTAACAAAGTAGCTGATGCACTCTCCCGTGAGAGTTTCCCAGAATTCAGTAGTTAAAAAGTGTTCTTAAAATGTAGAAGTCTGTTAGTTATATACTTAGGAGTATATGTAAAGGTGTATGTGTTGTATTAATCTGTTTATTTTCAAGTTCTAGAAGGAAATCGCCGCCAGTGAGCTTCCCCACGGTCTGCAATTTGGGGGGCGTGTCATAAACAGATAGCTAAGGGTTAATGTCTCTTTCACCTGAAGCACCTGACCAGAGGACCAATCAGGAAACCGGATTTTTTCAACTTTGGGTGGAGGGATTTGAGTGTCTTTTGTCTTTGTTTTTCTGGCTGCCTGCTTTCTCTGAGCTTTGGAGAAGTAGTTCTACTTTCTAGTCTTCTGTTTCTAAGTGTAAGGACAAAGAGATCAGATAGTAAGTTCTATGGTTTCTTTTCTTTGGTATTTGCATGAATATAAGTGCTGGAGTGCTTTGATTTGTATTCTTTTTGAATAAGGCTGTTTATTCAATATTCTTTTAAGCAATTGACCCTGTGTTGTATCATCTAATACAGAGAGAACATTTGTATGTATTTTTCTTTCTTTTTATATAAAGCTTTCTTTTAAGACCTGTTGGAGTTTTTCTTTACTTCAGGGAAATTGAGTCTGTACTCACCAGGGAATTGGTGGGAGGAAGAAGTCAAGGGGAGATCTGTGTGTTGGATTGCTAGCCTAATTTTGCATTCCCTCTGGGGGAATAGGAAAGTACTTTTTGTTTCCAGGATTGGGAACAGAGAGGGAGATTCACTCTGTGTAGTTTCACAGAGCTTATGTCTGTGTATCTCTCCAGGAGCATCTGGAGGGGGGAAGGGAAAAAGGATTATTTCCCTTTGTTGTGAGACTCAAGGGACTTGGGTCTTGGGGTCCCCAGGGAAGGTTTTTCAGAGGGACCAGAGTGCCCCAAAACACTCTAATTTTTTGGGTGGTGGCAGCAAGTACCAGGTCCAAGCTGGTAGCTAAGCTTGGAGGTTTTCATGCTAACCCCCATATTTTGGACGCTAAGGTCCAGATCTGGGACTAAGGTTATGACATGGTCACCCTAGCTCTAACAAGTCTCTGATATGTGCAAGAAAGGAGAGCAAGTGGTGTAGAGATCTCTGTGCCACCTTTACACCCTCGGTGCATTCCCCTGTGCATTCCCCAGTGGAATCCTCAACTACTGCTTTAGGGCAGCTTCCTGGCTGATTTTGTGCTCAGTAACACAAAGTAAAGGGAACAGGGGATAAGAATCTGGCTATGTGTTTTGTCCTGCTAAATAAGTAAAATGTGTCATCTTTAAACAAAATATTTTCTCTCTATCCCCTCCCCAAATCCCTGTTCTCATTCCCTTAAATATAGTTCTGGAGCTGGGAAAACTTTGAACTTAGTTGTCATTCATATTATACACACTATTACCAAGACCAAGATACCAAGATTCCTATAGCTGTTGAACAAACAAGATAATTCATTAAAACTCAGTGTAAGTTTTACACTCATCTCTCATCCTTGCCATGCATAGTTCTCACTTTGTTCTCAAAATGGAATGTTAGAGCAGGAAATGTCTGATCAAAGGGTTTTCAAGATTCATTTTAGAAAAGCGAGTCACTCAACATTTGTACTGTCTGGGTTCTCTATTCAGTAACAATGCCACCTGCAGCATAAATATGCACTTAAAGAAAAGCTTAATGACAGTCATGTAGAGAATATCTAAGTAGCACATAGCTAACTTCAGATTTCCCAGTAAATGTAAAGATCTTTCCATAAAAACAAACCTTTGTTCTACTGTACTGTAAGTTCCTTGCCAGTGAAAGGAGTTTGACTCTTTCTGACTGGCTACACCCTTTCTCTATATTTGTCGAAAGGTTGGAGGTTGACAAGGAGCCTACGCTGTCTGTGTGTGCTATTACTATATGAGAACTGAAAATATACTTTGAAGCTTGCTGCTGTTATTGTTTCTGTTCTTTTCAAAGGAGGGAAATGTTTTACCAAACTATTTAAAAATGAATGTCACATGACACGTCACACCTCGATGGGTCTGGATTTGAAATACACTAGGAACCAGATAACTGCTGGCACAGCCTTGTCCTACCCCAGTCACTGATAGATTTGACCTTTGATCATTTTTGTGACTGTACCCAGAAAGTCCAGTAACAGAGTATCGCCCCATGACAACTGTCATCTACAGCCCATGCCTGCTTTACTGATAGTAATGCTGCTGTGTATTGATGGAGGAATTAACTGAGATCATACAACAAGAATTTGCTTCGTATAACTACCAAAGCACATGGAACTGAGCATGTGCACCTAAAAATAGGCATGCTTAGGCACAGTATCCCATTTTGCGAGCTAGTTGCCTCATCCCACAAAGACGTCCACTGACTCAGATCAAGGAGAGCTGTTGCATTATTACCTTCCACAAAGAGAAATGGCTGTTTTAAATCGGCAAATGTTTCTTGGCATCGATATAAGGGAAGTGTCTGTATAAACAAGAGAAAATATTCTGAGGGCTGGGCAGAGCCACACTCCTCTACATTGGTTCTCCACTCATTCTCTGGAATAGCTCATTTTGGGGGCAGTTTAGGGGGACAACACCCTCCTACCATTCCCCAGACTACACCCGTGCCTGCACCTAGAGTTGGCATAGAGCAGGCAAAGCTAGTTCTTTGCCTGCTATGGGGACATTCTGTGCCAGAGGTATTATCTAGTGAGACTTATGCCTGCCCCATGACATCTCTGTATGCTAGCTGAGTTGGCACAACAGCACCTTAGAGCAATGATGAATTTGGCCCAGTATGTTAATTCAAGTAATCAATTAATCCTCCCTGTGTGCATTCCAGTTAAAAACACCAGCCTTATTGTATCCATCTACTCTTCTTTCAAATCCTTGGGCGAGGAGGGGTGGGAGAAATGTTTTCCCAAAAAACTTTTTCAGTTTGGTACTCAGAAAGCATTGTTTGCTACCTTTGTGATAAATGCTTTGGATTTGCCTCCATTAGAGGGATTTAGGCCGCCAAAAGAGTAAGTCAGATGTGGGAGGAACCACCACTTTTCTGTGCATTAATTGTAGAAAATTGCAAGGTCTGGAAAATTATTTTTCACATTTTTAGCAGCAAAAACAATTTTAAGCTGGTTGAGACATAACCATGTAAAGAGTAGACCTTTTTACCATAGGAACAGGAGGGGAAAACATAATTGATGACTGGACTGTCTCCTTTCATTGTTTGACCTTTAATTGAAGGATTGAAGATAAGTAATTCCTGGGAGAAAGCAAAAGGCTGATTCACTTACCCTGTAGCTTCAAGTGAAAAAGCTTCCTGGAAGCCTTACTATATATTATGAATCATTCTCTTGTCATTCCAAGAAGTTCATAGCCAAGTAAAATGCTCAAAATGGATTTATAGTACAGTGATGGGCAGTAGGGCCTAAGTGAGAGGTGAAAGACCTCAAAATAATACATTCAGGCATCCCTTAGGACTTTTTTGTAAAGCTGATGTTTCTGACCTCAGGAACGGCTGTCTCTCTGTATCAAGATTCACTGCTCTCTTAAAATAATGCCATTTTGGAAAGTTCACTACTTTACATGACGTTTTTACAATGTAGATAGACTCTGTTCCTGTTTCCTTTCAAGGAAAGCATATCAGGATCATCACAGCTTTATCTTTGTAGGATGTCGAAGCATGCCAGCTGCAGTGATGTTATCTGGGTTGAGCACCAAACTGTAAATTTCATGGAATCAGACTAAAGAAAAGCAGCTGCAGAACAGGTTTGTTTATAGATAGTTGTGAAGTGTCCAATTAACAAATTCTAGGGATTGTGTGTCCACATGTCATAGAGGTGAACTTACTGTCTTGAACAGGAGCTGAGTTTTCAAGGTGAAGCTGTGTTGCCTTCCCCAAAGAAGTGGATTCAGGGGTAAAGGTGCTTACAACTCCAAAGGGTTTCTCAGTATGTTTTAATTTAGTTGGGGAAAACAACCCCTTTCTCACTTGGTGATTTGAAATCAGTCTTGTCTGATATGTACAGTGGCTGTTCCTGTTTCTAGCTCATAGGACCACCAGCAGATTCTGGCTGGCACACGCTATCGAAATGCTATCAGCGGAGGAACTCCTGTAAGAACACCTCACTGATTCTGTCTTCCACAGGAAACATCCTATTCTGCTTCAGGGGCTGACTTCTTCTGTGGCTCCTGTATCAGGCACTTGTATGACAGGGAGTTTGACAGGCCAGAGGTTTATAGCATCTTTTAAAAAAGATACTACCGGCTACATCTGTAAAGTTACAAAGAGTCCTGTGCCACCTTATAGACTAACAGATGTATTGAAGCATGAGCTTTCATGGGTGAACGCCCACTTCCTCAGACACATAAAGACTATAAAGTTGTTAGATTTCCTAGTCTACACTGAACCCTTTCTCTACTATCAGAGCTGAGATCCCTGGTACCCTGAGCAAGTTCTCGGCTTAGCAAGACAAACATACTCTAGGACATTGAAGAGGCTCCCTTACGCTTACCAGATGCCATGTATAATATAAGAAATGTCACGTTCACTAAGAGAATTCATTTTTTAATAAATGGGGGAGGGTGAGCAGTGCTCTTGCTCTGCTATCCTCCCCAGCATATATGTAACCCATACACCTTCTGGGTGTGGTGTTCTGACCCATCTAGTGGCACAAAAACCACGTAGAGAGAGAGAGATTAATGAGTCTGCTCTACAGCCTTAGCTAGCAGCCAGGTGGCTTTTAGTTCATGCTGTAGAGGCTCATGTACTAAGCTCCAAAGATCCCAGGTTCGATCCTGCCTGCCGACGACCAGGGTCTGTCGGTGTCACAAGTGGGGGCTCATCCAGGATTTCAGCTGGGAAGTTTCTGGAGCCCAGGATGCATTTTCTCAGCTAGGGGAAATATGTAACCTGCATACCTCCTGGATATGGTGTTCTGTCCCATCTAGTGGCACCGAAACCACTAAGAGAGATTGACTCTGCTCTACAGTAGTCTGTAGGCTGTCATACACTAGTCAGTCTGTCGTTATGTATACACACCTGATCACTTTGTTATATAAATATTTTATATTTTCCACTTAGCTAACACCACTCTCCCAGAAACTCTCCTTTCTGGAGAGGGATGGCTGGCTAAGGAGGATTGTAGGCAGTGGAGTTGTCTGCTTCCACAATGGCTGAATTTGGCCTAATGTTTTCAAATACATTGGACTCGATTCTCATCTGTCACGCTGATACAACTCCATTGACACCAATGATCTCACTCTTCATGTACGCAAGAGCAGAACCAGACCTTGTTTCCAGTTAAGAGTCCTTCTTAGATTGAGCAGTATTGCTAGGGTTGGCATTTAAATGATCACAGCTAGGAATTGAAGTGAACACTTCACAGAGGTGAATAAGGTGCTGGAGAGATTTTTCTTTTTTTGAATATATTGTTTAACTGGAGACAGCTTTCTGCAAGGCAAAAGTGCACTGATTTACATTCTGAAGGTTATCTTTCCAATGGAAAAGGGTAGAATAGTTTTTTTTATTATACTTTATTTTATTTTTGAGGAAAGGTTCTCTAGAAACACTGTTAATAACTGGTCTTGAGTGGCAGTAGCAATTCTCTAAACAGTGGGATTTGATACTGGATGAGATACATTTTATATTTTGGTTGATTTCTCCTTTGTTTCCCCTTGCACACTAGCAAGTGTATTATCACTCTTGCTTTTTGTTTTATCCATAGAATCTTTGGTCATGTTGTGTTGATAATGGATATTCAGTTGGAAGGTGTCCACTAGAGGATGATTAGGTATTTGACTTCTATTTACCCCATCTCACAAGTCCTTGATATGTGGAACTACAATTGATTTCATTCATACAGTAAAAAGCTAATACTGTGTTATCCAAAGAGCGCTGTAGGATTGATTTCATATTGAATACTCCTGTTTTTAAGTAATTGGGGGGTGAGGAGAAGAGGAAGTACTGTTAATCCCTTTAAAGGCCTACTTCTCCTTACATGAATAATGAAATTAACTTCAGTAGATTTACATGCATAAGTAAGGAAAGAAGGGTTTGGCCCTTTATAAAGCAGGAATAGCTATAGTACACCAGCATCTAGATATTGTTATTGGGCAGTACAACTTCAATGTCTTATCACTTGGCTACAAGGACACTTTACGTCTCTTCATTGCTCGCCCTTGTTTGCCTTGTGTCAGCACCCCTCAGAATTTCAGTTAAAGATGGAGGTAAAAAGACCACAGGGAAAGTGTCTGTGATGGGATGTTTAATCCCACTCTTATCCTGACCTAGACCATCCCTAACAAGTGTGTGCCCATTCTGTTCTTAAACACCTTAGATGGTGTGGATTCTACAGCCCAACAAGCCATAGCTAAGGGGAATCAGGTAGCCAAGTAATCCCTTGCCTGACTGAGTGAGGGAGCCCAGCTAAGGAGGAATGAGCTGGGACTATAAAGACGGGAAATGGACGCAGAAGGGGTGGCTGGGAAAGTCTACAGTCACTTTGAGAGCAGAGAGGAGTTCTTGGAGGCTACAGTTACTCTCAGAGTATGCGGGGGTTAGGAGGCTGGCAAACCCCAGAGAAGGGGGAGTGCCAGATGGTAGTAGATGGCTCAGGGAAAGGCAGAAAGGTCTAAAATGGAACAAACCGTGACCTCTGGCTAGAGGTTCCCTGAACCAGAACCTGGAATAGGGGGGTGGACCCAGGTTCCCTTGCCAGCCACTAAGGAAGTAGCATTGAGGCAGTGAATGGGAAGACTGTCTAGGATTGCTGAAGGAAGACTTTGTACCCTAGAAGGGGAAAATATGTAGGGTGACATGGCTGCAGGGCCAAATCATGAAGAGGAGGCTGAAACTCGTGGAGCAAGAGAGTGGCTGCAAACCCAGAGAGAGAAGTGAAGAGATGGTGTGCAACTCACAAGCTATTCCTCAGAGTGACCAGGAGGAGGCGCCATCCTAGCAGTGAGTGAAGCACCTCATCACCGTACCAGACAGCTTTACCATCAAAAGGGTGCTCACAAAACAAACTGGAGTTTGTGGTTTGATATAGATATATACTGGCATATATTTAATCATCACATATGGAAATTAGGCACACACCTGCTATTTGTGCCTTTGAAAATCACTCCCATAATCTAACACTTCATGTAAATTAGTGTGGTAAAAGAAACTGTGCTCTTGCTTTTATTCAATTATTTTGTGCCAGTGTTTACTACTGAGATATTAACTGATTCCTTGTATTTGTAAAGAGCTCAAAGGACTGGAATTAACATTTTAGTATGTAAGATGTTATCTCCTTCCATTCACCATATTTTTGTTTTAAATTCCAATATGTATAATGTTTTACTATTGAATCATGCAGGAGTTTCCATAAAGTCCAGTGAGAAATGGAATGAGGCTTTACACTTGGATTATTATAAGGACGATTAGAATTCAATTTGTGAACAGGTTGGGATGATTTTTATTAATACAAACAAAACCAACAAAAAACTCACCCAACACCTCTGTTAAATTTTCAGCATAGAACTTGCTTATTGCCTGATAAGTGGCAGATATTTCAGAAGGCTTGGAACTATTGGAGAATTAATATGTTTTGATTTAAAATAACTGTACCAGTTACAAGAGTTGCTAGAATTATTCCTTCTGTTAGTTTATTATGGTGCAAATCCTGCATTTCACCAGAAAGTCCCCAGATGCAGAAGAACAAGTGCAGTTCTACTACATAGGATTCCGGGAGGCCATGTCACCTTTGTGTACCACAGAGCATAGCTCCATGGAGGTTCCTTGAACTGCAATGTGGAGAGGCATTGGCGGGACAAAAGAAAGGCAAGTCACTGCTGGTAAATCCATAATTATGAATGTCTACCAGGCTATGGAGTGGCAGGCACAGCATACAAGTAGATACTGCTTCAGCCTTGAGACTGCCATAGTAGCCGTGCACACACTCCCCTGATGTTGTGCAGAATTGGAAAGAGGAACTCTTTCTTGGAACTCACTAGCATAGAGCCTGTGTGCTCAGTACATGCTAAGCAACTTTGTGTAAGGTATTATATTTTATATTAAGGATATGTATCAAATCACTAGTATTCAAAAGGCCATGCTAATACCTGTTATGTCTCTAAGCATGCCCATTGTGAACTAGAAGATTTTCAGAAACCTGATTGGTTTCAATCTGACATGACTGATCACTGGTTAATGCACACGCGTGCCTTCTCTCCAATTATCTGACTCCAGAGTGCTTACTAGACATTCTGGTCATTAGTCCAGCCCTTGGGTTGGAATAGGTCCCATGATGCTGCATGTTTCAAACCCAGTGGATCTGTGCCAGAACTACTGGCCATATTTTCTGTCCCCTGGCCCAACTCAGTATTCCCAACTCTCAATATATTGGGCTGCAGAGAGCCGAGTTCCACATGATACAGAGGCTGCAGGTTCTCCTGTCTGCCTGCTTCTCTCTCACATGCAGTGCAACCATGGCAGTTCTGCTGCTTTGAGGGCTTCCATGGCCCTTTTATAATGGATGAAATTTTAGCATAGAGAGCACTTGTGGCGTTTCTAATGCATCGCACCTACTGATGTTTGATGGCCTCATTAGACATGCATAGGCAGAATTCAGACAGATATTTCCATTCCAACATAATGAATAATGAATGTTGCTGATTAGGGTAGTTTGTTCAGTTTTATAATTGATTGAGTGAGGAAAAATATTAGTAAATGTATTGAGTTATTGACCAAAAATATTTGATCAAAAATTTTAATGTTCACACTATCACTCTGTAATGCTATGTTCTACCTTTTACTCCAGCTGTACATTTTCTTTGTTATATGTTTAAACAGGACATTTTTAAAAATAGCTTCCACAGAAGAAACAAATATCCAAGCAAATATTTGATTCATACAGAGTAGCCACAAGGCAGACTATTTCTCTGGTGTAAGCAGATGCAACTCCATTGGCTTCAATGGAGATATGCCAACTTATACTGGGGCTGAATTAGCTCGTAAGTATTTTTCACTGTAAAATGAATTATTGTGCATGTGCAGCAGATACAAATCTGTTGTCAGTAATACTCCATGAAATATAAAATGTCTCAAGAGATATATATGGTTCCATGGTTAATCATAACAATGGAAATTAAACCAGCAGAGGCTAGGGAAGAGTGATTAGGTGTCTGACTTCAGCTTACAAAACAAAGGAAATAAACTCCACTGTTAAGCCAATATGTAGGGTATTAGCATAGCAGGATTCTCCAGAAAGTGGATGAGCAAAAATTTTAAGCTCAAAAAAGTTGTGTTATCTGCATATCTAGGGCCAGTATGCCCAGGGGCAGAAGGAGTAAGGAGGGTACAAGATGCCTCCACCACCTTCCAAAGAACCTCTATCAGTAACCTGTATAATTATAGCCCAGCCATTCTAACTTCAATACTTGGAAAGATACTAAAACAAATTACTAAATGATCAGTTCAAAGCACCTAGAGAATAATAGAGTTAGAAGGAATAGCCAGCATGGATATGTGAAGAGCAACCCAGCCTGATTTCCATCTTTGACAGGTTTACTGGCCTAGTGGATGAGGGTGAGAGAGAGCAATAGGTGTGATTAAAACTTGATTTTTAATAAAGCTTTTGCATAGTCCCCCATGACAGTCTGATAAGGAAACTAGCGAAAAATGATTATAGATGAAATTACTATAAGATGGGAGCACAACTGGCTGAAAAACCATACTCGAGAATTATCTATAGTTCACTGTCAAAATGGGAGGACGTATTTAGTGAAGTCCCATGCAGGTCAGTCCTGGATCCATTGCTGGTCTTTATTTCCATTAATGACTTGGATAAGGGAGTGGAGAACATGTTTATAAAATCTGCAGATGACATCAAGCTGGGAGGGGTTGCAATCACTTTGAAGGGAAGGATTAGAATTCAAAACAACCTTGACAAATGTGCCTGAACTCAACAAAATGAAATTCAGTAAAAGAAAATACTTCACTTAGGAAGGAAAAATCAAATGTACAACTACAAAATAGGAAATAACTGGCTCGGTGGTAGTACTGTTTAAAAGATCTGGTGGCTATAGTGGATCACAGATTGAATAGGAGTCGTCACTGTGATGCAGTTGGGGAAAAAAGTAATATTGTTAGGTGTATTATTCAGAATGTTGTGTGTAAGACACAATGGGTAACTCCCACTCTAATTGGATTTGGTGAGGCCTCAACTGGAGTACTGTATCCCATTCTGGGCACCACACTTTAGGAAAGATGTGGACAAACTGGAGAGAGTCCAGAGGACAGCAGTACAAATGATAAAAGGCTTAGAAAATCTGATCTATAAGGAAAGATTGAAGAAAAAAGGAGTATGTCTAACCTTGAGAAAAGAAGACTGAGAAGGAAACTAATAAGTGTCTTCATATATGTTAAGGGCTGTTATAAAGAGGACTGTGTTTAATTGTTCTCCATGTCCACTAAACAAGACAAGAAGTAAAGGGAATAATCTGCACCAAGGGAGATTTAGGTAAGATATTAGGAAAACTTTCCAAGTATAAGGGTAGTTCAGCTCTGCAATAGGCTTCCACTACGAAGCTTATGGAATTCCTGTCATTGGAGGTTTTTAAGAACAGGTTGGACAAACCCCTGTCACGTGAAAGATCTAGGTTTACTTGGTACTGCCTTAGCAGAGGGGGCTGAACTTGACAAATTTTCAAAGTCCCTTCTAGCCCTATATTTCTGTTAGTCTATACGCTGGAGGGTGACTAAGTAACAAAAAAGCAGCATCAATCAGTAAAGGTAGACTTTAGCTGGAGCAAATCTTTGCAACCAACAAATAAGAGGTAAGTAAAGTCAGAATTAACCCTTTACTTAATAGGGGCCTGATACTGCACCCTATGATACAGCTCTTGTGTTCTGGGTGCCAGTGTCTTCACACCAGCCTGTGAGCTGACTGCACACAGGGTATGTCTACGCCAGCACTGGAAATGTAATTCCAAGCTTGAGAAAACATACCTGCTCTAGCTCTGATCAAGCTAGTGCACTAAAAATAGCAGTGTAGTCATGGTGGTGTGAACGCCAGGAGGGGCTAGGTATCCAAATACACACTTAAGATATACACTTAAGATCTTATATGAGATCGTACTTGAGGTACATAGCCCCTCACACTGCCATTCTGTTTACTGCACTAACTCTGATCAAGCTAATGTGATACGTGCTGTAAATTACACCTCCAGCTCTGTAGACCTATCCACAGAGGGCCGTGCTTGTTACATAACTAGGCTTATGATCCTTTGCATATAAAACTGAGCAACATCAATGGTGCCAACCTAACACTGGGAAAAATATGCTTCCTAAAGTAGAAGAGTGGAGCAGATACTGAAAGAGGCAGAGGAACAAGCTATAACCATGCCAATGCTGGGGGACACTTGGGAGGTATATGACGTTACGGGGAAGAGTGCTTCACTGAGGCTAACTTGATACCAGGAATACATTGCTGCTCACACACAGAACGGGGATTGAGGCAACATTACAAATGTTGTTAGGCAGGCATATAAATAAAAAAGTTACTCTAATTTCTGTTATACTTAATATGCCATAACAGCGTGCTAACCTGGATACATCTCTGCACATGCACACACACATGCACACAGCGTTTCTTACAAGTTATTAGCCTGGCACATCAGCTATGAAGGCTTTTAATACAAGTCTGTAAGTTTCAGTATAATACACTGTGGAATCCAATGCGTTTCAAAATGTTAAGGCTTAGAAGTAATACAGCAATTAAAAATGGGAGGTATCAGAAGCTGCAGTCCCACGACTAATTAAAATTAAACTGAAAATCATGTAAATGTTTTTGTCAGGGGCAGCATTAAACTTTACAAAGAACAAATATGCTGTGGTAAACTAATTAGAAATATTTATATTTCTGGTTTTTCTGTAATGTGACTTTTATTTACCATGTTTGTCTAATTATCTGACTAATGTTTATCAGAATATACTATGACTGGTGTCTGCTTTTTGGTTTCACTATGGCCTGAATCTGCATTTTCTAATCCAGAATATCAGAGAAATACAAAAGATTGTGTTTGAGATTTTTAGCATTGACTAGCATCTGTAAATTCCTTCCGGTTCTCAAAGGCTAGAAAAATTCATAAATCCTTCATATTTTACACACATGAGCAGCCCCAACAAAGTTGCATGGGGTGGGATAGCTCCTGTGGGAAAAGATTGTAGACAAGGGCCACAAATGTGGTAACTGAAACCTTTGACCATATAAGTGTTAAAAATTAGATATGACAGGTTGTCAGAGAGAGAAAGGGGCTGGGATTTTCAAAGAAGCCTAAGGGAATTATGTGCCTAAATCACATTGAAATTCAATAGATGAGTACCTAATTCCCCTAGGTTCTGTTGAAAATCCCAGCCTGTATCTCTCTATGACAATCTGGTTTCTGATGCTGGTTCACCAAGAATAGTCCTAATAATACAGACATGTTTATGAAGATGTGAGGATTATGGAAATGCTTATATTCAGTCCTTTTATTTCAGAATAATGGTTTAAAGGGTTTTAGATGAAAATTAGTAAAATGAAGCAATATCCTGCTGAATGCCTAGCAATACAGGCTTTAGTCTCTATTAGGGATATAAACATATGCCTTAAACTTCATAATGGAATTTATTAAACTTAATGGGCAAATTTTTATTGTGTTGCAATGCTACAGTGAAGCTCTTCTTCCTTCTCTTTTCTTTGCCTGCAGCTACAAATAAATTTGACACTCCAGTCTTATGTTATCCCAGTTCGCTGCAAGTTTATCATGTTACCTGAAACCAGAGCCTGTATTTGAAATTGCTGGCAAAAGTGGTTGCATGTCATGCCTTTCATTCAAATGAAAGAGGAATATTCAAATGCGTCTGATCACATGTAAAATGAGTTTATGGCAAATACGTTGTGTTCTATTTAACTATACTGTTATTGTTACTGAGCCTTCAGCTAACTGGAACAGCTGGAGTAATCTTCCCACTTCAAGGATTTGCAGTGGTATTGTGAGTAAATATAAATAGACTGCACTAATTTTAACTATCAAGTGTCCACCATTGTTCAAAATCATCTCTGTAGGAACCATATGTAATATACAAAATTCTACCCCACTGAAGTTTATATGATTGCATGAGTGTAACCAAGAGTAGAATTTGCATTCTGATTGATAAAGCTGTGAACATAGATTAATAATAGTAGTCTGCTTTATTTACAAGGTGGCCAAATTTGGGCCAGTGGGTTGCACAGCTGTAATGGGAGGTTTCATAGCTCTCATTACATAGTTAAAAGTTTATTAGAAAATGTTCAAAAATAAACGATACAGAGAGTTTGAAAAGTCAGTTATTGATCATCGGGGGTAGCATACAGAGTATAGGGGGATGATAGTAGTTTGGTATTGAACAGCACATAGCATATACAGTCTGCCATGTTCCCAATGCGGGGTGTACGGTGGGTGAGATCAAGATACAGTCAGGAAGCAGTGGGGGTACATCGCTCATACATACAAGTTACAGACAGTCATGGGTAAAGATAAGCGGGCTGGGTAATGGGGATAGGATGACCCTCACATGGTGGAGTTCGGTTCGGTGGATTCAGGGCCCAGGGGATAAAGTCCAGCAGGGGAAGTCCACAAGTTTCCTCCCCCTCGGGGGTTCACAAAGTTGCACCAGTTCACACTTGGTATTGGCGGTGGCCGGTGATGTGCTCTGTGTAAATGTCTCTAGACCATCGAATAGTGTCCGAGACCATTAGGCGTCTCATGAGCCACACATAGCGACGGCCCACCCCACAGGTCCAAAGTACACTTTCATTAGAGGGGTCCCAGGTATCCGGGGCCCCAACGATCAGAGCGTAGGTGTAGACCTTGTAGCCCTTTGTCCGCAGGGTGTCCGCCAAGGGAGTGTATTTTTCAAGGGTGCGGGCTCGGGCTTCGCTGAAGGCCGGGGTCCTGTTCTCGAACGGGATCGTCACGTCGACGAGGATGATCTTTTTCTGATCCTCATCCATGACGATGATGTCCGGGCACAGTGGACTGTCGGTGTCGGGGATGGTGCGGTTGACAACGATCTCTCCCAGGTGCGGGGCAATGGCCTTCACTAGGCGGTCCTGGACGGCGTTGTGGCGCAGCAGCCAGGCTCTGGCATGGGGCCTGCAGTTCTAAATCCGAACTCAACCCTCTTAGTTTTGTGTCTCATTACAAAACCCAAACTCATGCCAGAGTCGCCAAAAACTTTACTGAGGGCTGGATGAGCCTAGGCTGGTATGCTGAGGGTTGGATCAATCAAAACTCAGAAGGCTGAGTTTTGATTGATCCGTAGTAACTGCAGGAACTATGAATGAATTTTGACTGAATTTTACAAGTTTCACTCTGATTTTTTTTAAGTTCATTTGAGTCTGAAACTTGACGTGAAATTGAGGGTACAAACCATTCTGACCCAAAACAAAAGAGAGGTTCCTACAAACCCCATATGAACTCAGGCTGCGAAGTTTCACAGGGTTTGAAGTGTAACAAGCCTTTACATTTGTAATTAACAGGGAATATTTTAGCAGTTTTAAAAATGTAAAGTTTTTGGGGTGGAAATAATTTATTAATTCAGTGTCTGTTTTAGCTAATTTCCTTCCCAAGAATGAAATAACCCAGGAATTCCAAAGCTTCCTGGCGAATAGGAAGTTCTGACAATTTCTTAACTTTCCAGTTACATAATTGATATTTTCTTAATGTTACTAATGAACCGAATTAGTAACTATGGTGCCACTATACCATAAGTCATATGGCCTACTTTACCATTGTTGCTATTGTAAGTACTAAAATTAAACCATAGATCAAATGTGGACATTTCCTTATGGAAATTCACCACAAAAGCTAGACAGATTTCGAACCAGTGAACTGTGATGGTTAATAAACCATGCTCTGTTCTAACACTGTGGGATAGGACAGCTAATATTTCCAAAACAATGGTCCTTTTAGCTTAGCTTAATTTAGCTTTACCTTAGCTTAACTTAACCTTTCAGCTTACCTTAAGAGTTATGGCAAAGCTAATGACGTGTATAAGTTATAAGTACAATTACTAATAAAATATTTTGCCCCTAGACAGAAATGGTAATGTAAAGTCCAAAAGAGTTAAACTGTAAGTTCTTTGGAGAGGGAGCAAGTTTTTGTTCTGTTCACAGTGGAGGTGGTAGGCACTAATGCAATACAAATAATAACTACTGCTAATAATCATAATGCTCAGCATCATTATGCTTCACTGTTCTGTGCTGGGTGTAGCTGAAAGATGATTAATCACTCACTAACTTAAAGGGAACATTGGGAAGAGACTTTTTAAAAACTAACCTTGTTTTGTTTGGTTGGTGACATTCTACTGTCTTTTATAGCAATTTTATTCCAGAGTAACTCCATTGAAGTCAATAGACTTACTCCACATTTAGATTGGTGTAACTAAGGGCAGAATTTGACCCAGAAGGTCCAAACGTCCCCCATTCAAGATTCTGTTTTGATGAAAGCTACTGTTGTGGTCTGCCATTCAGAAGCTGTCACAAGACCACAGAAGTCAATATTCTTCCTTCAGACTAAAGGTTCAACCCTGTTAATACTTAATGCAGAAGTAGCAAAGCTGGATGAAATTCTTTCTTTTTTCAAAATTTAGAAGAATAAAGAGAAAAAAATTAAAATCATTTTTGTTAAATTTTTTCCTGCATGATTCTACCAGTTACAGAGCTGGTACTGAAATTTTTCAATTTCAAAACTTGAAAGAAGAAAACAGGAAAACAATTTCCCATCATTTCAGTTTCCCTGCTCCCTGTTTTTGTTTTGGTTTGGTTTTGGTTTTTTTCTCCAAACTCTAAAATTGAACTTTGTGCTTGCTACCCTTATTTAGTCTCATTGTCCTAGGTGCAAGAATGCAAGGCTCCATAGTAAGTGTTTGCAGGCTATAATATAGGGTCTCCTGTCCTCACTTTCAGCTACTTTCAGCTCCCTACTAAGGCAAATCTTTGGAATTCAAAAACCATACTGAAATATACCGAGTGAAATCCTGGCCCAAATTAAGTCAATGGCAAAACTCCTATTGACAAGATTTCACCCCACTGTTTTTAGCATATATATGCCCTATCATTATGTCTTTGGTTTTATTTTTTTAGTGGGGTTCTAATTTAATCTATCCACCGTCATGGTGTCCGTGTTAAAGAAACTATTGATGATGTTGTCAATCCTGCTAAAGTCGATGTGATGAACACTAGACTTGTCAGAATCCGCTGACAGGGAGAGGAAAGCCCTGGTTTTCATAAGTAATTCTACCCACAAAAATGTAGAACAGTCTCCTCTTCTTGCTTTTCAAGTGCAACAAAACCTTTTTCTCTTCAAAAACATGTAAAATGTCACTTGCTGAGATGACATGCTGTGCCTTGTCATGCCCATCTATATGAGATTGACTGTGTAGTATTAATCCACAGTCTTTGAAACTGCTTCACTTGCTAAATCTTGTTGAGGATTGAAAGGTGCTTGATAAATCCCTATAGTGCCTTGTCTCAGAAGAATTCTTTTATAGCTGCAAGCAAGACAAACAGGCCTATGATGCAAGGCCCTTCGCAAGGAAACTCTGCATCCTGTTGGCATTGGCCTGGCGCCCTTGCAATTTTCCTTATCATTGACACCTGTGTCTTGGAAAGGTAAAGAGATCAATATGTTAATAGCAGCAGATCTTTAGCTCTCCTCTAATGAAATACCTGTCCAAGTTTCCATAATAAAATCTTGTGCTTCAGCCTTTTCTAACAGTAGAACAACTTGTTGTAGGCAGCATCTTCTCCAGTGGAGTCTGATTCAAAGCCTGGTGAGGTCAATGAGTCTTTAACGAATTTCATAGGCTCTGGATTAGGCCCCAAAAGTTTTATGCCAGAATCATATTTTGCTGTTTCAAATCCAGTAGCCCCAAAGAGATCTTACTATTAAAGAGGTCATAGATGAGCAAAACCTCAGATGGCCAGCAGAAGTGATGGCTGTACAGACATATGGGCTCCTATCATGTATGTTTTAAAATGGCTGTTTTCAAAATGAAACTTGACAGGACACTTAGGGTCCCTGGCCCTTGCACAAATAAATGAGGCTGGGCACGCAAAGAGATTTTACCTCTGACTCCTGATACAAAGGCCAGTGACAGTCGCCAGGTCGTTGCATTCAGGGTAGCATGGGGATTTCTTCATCAGGTAGCTGACAGGGGTGGGGTAGAGAGGGATAAGTGGTCCTTTTTCCTGCCAATTCCTCCAAACCAGCCAGTAGATGTGGTGCAGTGCGCTGGGGTAGTATGCACTGCACAGTGGTGAGTTCAGGGAGGGATTTTCCCCCAAGCTCCTATAGGTGAGGCACAATGCTCAGCCCAGTGTTGTGTCTAGCAGTTCAGCATTTTCCATTTTGAATTTTTTAACTAGACAGTAAAAAGTCAATGTATATATTAAAAAAATTAAAATTGACAAAATCCTATCAAACTCGGGGAACCAGCAAGATTCCTATGCTAAGTGACCTTGCAGGACAAGTAGAATCTCTCCATCCACCCACTGGAGCCACCTGCTTGACTATACATCATCTGTTTGGATTGTAATCTTCCCTGCGCAGGACTTCACTATGTGCAAAATATCTAGTCCAATGCTGGGACTGTATAAACAAAATACTTTCACTTGATATTTTTTTTTTCAAGAACATGTTTAGTAAACTGAAAAGGCTTTGTTGACAGCTCTTCATGGTGAATTTTCATGATACAATAGAATGTAACTACTTTAAATTGCTATTTGTTTAATAGGTAAATAGTATACAGTTTTAAAACTGCCTGCATAGATAGATATTTGACAAGCTTTAAGAAGGACCGATAAACCACTCAGCTGTCTCAAGTATAAATAATACACATGCTAAAGAACTGTAATTTGTGGCTGAATGATTTCTTTTTTAATGTGGAGACATTGCAAATATGTATCTTTATTTCTTCTGACATTTCATAGAAAAGACAACAGAAAACGAAGACGTGCTTCTCTCTGGCAGATTTCCCAAATGTACTTAGAGTTACCAACCCCGTGTAAGAGCTTCTCTGTATAGAATATGCAATGACTTTATCACTATTATGAGCATCAAACAGAAGGTTTTCACAATCCTTCATTCTGCAGATGTTTCAGCTCAGTGTGCTGATCAGCACATTGCCCCAGGGAATTGCCTTGCTGATCAGAACGTAAGTTTAAAATCTTCTGGTACATGTCTAGCACACCCTTTTCATGGCAATTATTAGCTTGGCACTAATAGAAGCCAATAGATGCAATAGACGAGCAGTTTCAAAATAACAATGGGGCATCTTTCCTCAGAAGAGAGACCATAATTATTCTATGTGGAGACTCCCCTAGTTAGAGGTAAAGTATTACATTGAGGATGTCTCTAAGGATGCATACCAGCTCCTCTGTATAACACCATCCCTGAGTAGACATTTGGAAAATCAGGCATAAGGACTTGGATTTTGGTGGTGTCTTTTTTTAGAAGATCTATTTCCAAATATTGCTATATATAAATTCTGAGCATGGGGGCAACTTTACTGGTACTGTAGTCTTAAGACAAAATTCTTTGCTGGCATAACTCCATTGACTTCAGTGGCATTAAACCAGCAGAGAATTTAACTCAGTTTTTTCTTTGCTAAAACAGAATGTAAGCATCAGTTTATGCATGGTTGTCTGGAGCAGTGCTTGTTTTTAAGCAATAAGGCCAACAGTTTCCAAAGCAATTGATGATTTTGAGTGTCTTCATTTATGGGTTCCCAACCTGAACCTCTTGCACCTGATTTTTAAAATGACTGAGCAGTGAGCCCCAGCAGCTCCTAATGACTTGGATTAGAGGTGGGAGTACTCAGCACTTCTGAATACAGGACCCACATTAAGCACACAAAAATAAAGGTACCAAAAATATCAGTGGCCAAGAAAATTTGGACCTTAACATGTCCTTGAGATGGTCAAATGGGTAGCTGGCCTCTAGTGTCCTGTATTATTCTAATTTAAAACTTGAGCAGTCACTGCCAAATTCTGGCACAGAGAATTCATTCATAGTAAGACAGTTATGAGTGCAACATGGCCACCCAGGAGAGTACAGAGGCATAAGGCAGCCCTTTGATCTTCTGGACTATATGGATCAGAGTTTGGGGGGAGGAGAGCAGACATGGGTAGCAGCTTTATTTTATACTCACCCAACCAACATGGTTCCATCAAAGCTAAACAAGTGCAGAGGGGAAGTACTTAATCTAGGGGAAGTAAGTAGCAGAGTGTTTCTTCCCTTGAGCAAAGGGGGAAACCAGAATGTGACTCTCAAAGTCACAGATTGTGTCCTGCTCTGTTCCTGTGGTCCCCTCATAATTTTATAATCTAGCCCTCCATCATTAGCTGTAGGGAGTATTTGCATTTTTCTTCATATCTGAGAACATGCAAGGATAGTCTTTTCTCTCCCCCACCCTCCATAAACCTTTAAGCTTTGTTAGTCAGAGTACATTCCTTATTTACCATGATGCTAAATATTTGACAAGTAATCATCTCTGGAGGGAAAATGATTTACTGCTGCAGGGGTGTCCTATCAATAACAATAATAGTGCTTAGCATTGTTGTATCCAGATCAAGGAGGATTTAGTTAATCGACATCCACGACAGAATTCCAAAAATCTAGCTGTGTATGTGCTGCTTCCAGGTGCTGCTGAGAAGGATTTTCCAGGAACCAAGACTGTTGGGATTCAAAGGACAAGGAAAAATATGAATGCAGACTTCATACAAGCTTGTAATTATGTTTGAGAATGGATTACTGGTCATGACTGGTTTTCTTCTACTTTACTTCACCCAAGTGGGATTCATTATGTAAGACTTTGAGCCACATAACACAATTGCGTGGAGGGATTTAATTTTCAAGATAGGAGAAGGAGTAATATGAGCAAGATTCTCTCTAGGCCTGGAGGAAAGTTTCCCATTGAAATTTTTTTCCAGTGGAAAACTGCGAGTTCAGTGAAACAACTTTCACAGAAGTATCACTTTTTGTCAAAATAAGTTTTTGGGGTTTTTTTGGGTTTTTTTTTAAATGAAAACCCCAAAACTGGAAAGAAAACAAATCAGTTTGTGGCTGAAAAATGTATTTGGGTTTTGGTTGCCAAAAAAAAAATATCTGTTTGGTTTTCTCAGTTTTTCAATTAAAAACTAAAATTTTGTGGGGAAAAAACAAAACCATTTTCTAACCAGGTCTAGATTGGTCATACTTGGTCAAACTTCCTGTTTCTGCACCTGGTATAATGAGAAACAATGGGGCTTCCTCTGTAACGTAGATACAGCGGTTTCAGACACTTGTATGAACTGTCTATTCATTGGCTGTGCATTGGCACAGTGGATTGTTTTATGAGTGATTGCTTAAATAGTGCAGTTGAGAGTTGTGGGGCCTGGTAGTGGAACATGGTAGGTCTCATAGGCACAGTAAAAGCCATGTGCCATTTGAATTACTTCCTTCTGCATGTGATCTCTAGCTGAAGTGTTCAAGTTAAGCCTAATACCTTCCCAAAACCCTTCTGGAATCTGTGTTGTCAATCACACAGTGGTCTCCAACAATTTATCTCCCACCTTTCATTCAATTACTTACACCTTTTATTGTCTTCTTTCCAAGTATACCTATTTGGAATGAAAATATGAGGGGTTTTTTTAATGCACTTGAGTGGTTTTCATTTAGTGTATGTATTGTAACTGAGCTTCCTTTTTCTCTTTTCTATTGTAAACTTTATTGTGTTTGATAGATTTTATTACATAGTCTCCCTGGTTTCACACCGTTTACTTCATTAGTCATAAAAGAATCAGGTGCTCCCATCATTCAATCTACTTTGTTTATTACCTTTTTTTCTTTTCTTTTTTTCCCAATGAGTTCTTTAAAAACACACCAGCCTAAAATTAAAGAACCTTTAATCTCAGTAATAGCCATCTTGTGTGTAGAAACTTTTTTGCACATGAGAATACAAAGAGATCTTTACTGACCACCTGGGTCCAGAAACAGAAGCTTTGCCCATGGAAAGCTGCCAGCATTATTACCTTGCCTTTCTTAAAAAAAAACAAACCACCCTCCTAATTAAAAACAAAATCTCAACGTGCACAGCTACAATGATTTACTAGCATGATGGTTTACTAGACTGATTGAGGATGCTGATTCAATCAAGCTGCTTCTAATGACACTAGAAATACTGTAATGGATGGAACATTCCTGGCCTGACCTAAATTGGATTAGATGGTTTACTAATGTGATGTAGGCAAGCCAAATCAGTCTCTGATGCCATGAGGATTAATCTACGGGGACTATTTGATCTCTAATGTCCATGTTTGTGCTGAAGCACAGTCGTATCTTTTGATTTAATAAACCGTACTTTAGACTTCCCAGCAGTATGCTCATTTGAGGAGAATGAGCTAATTAGTAGAATCACCCTTTTTAAAGGAAGTTTCATAACTTGTTGCTAAATTGAAGAACACTAAGTACTTCAATCTTAGGTGATTTGCGTGCTCACAAAAATTCTCTTTGATAGTTTAAATGTTGAGGATAACACAAGAATCTGGTGTTCTCTGTTAAGAGACCAAACTTAATGAGCTATGGTATCCCATTAAAAACTCGTTGTTGAACTGAGAAGCCATAAAAGGCATATGTCCTTATAAGTCCTAATATATTAGATTCATCAGAGTTTATTCCATTCATAACAGAACTTAATTAAAAATTAAGCCTTATAACCCTTATAACGTGAGAAATGTGCAGCCAAATAAATGCTTAGGAAGGTGTGGGTATATGTGAGAGAGAGAGAGGGGAAGAGTGTTTGCACAACGGAGTGCTTTTTGTTGTTGTTTTAGAATTTTTTTTTATAGAGCCCAGATGTTTGTCAGGCACTTCTCAGAAGACATGGAAAGACATGCTTTCTGTCTCAAAGATCTAAAATTATCGCTGAGACATAGCAAGTGAGGGTGGCAAAGAGATGAGGAAGGATGAGGGTTACAGATATGTGAATCTGAGGTTACGTGGTTTAGGCATGTGCACATCTGGGTACATCTGTCATAGCATGAAGGTTTTATTGACATGAATGTAAATGACTGTATTACTCAAAAGTAGCATAGTCGCTAAAGGGTGGCCTTGTACCCACTGAAGTCAGTAGCAGTTTTGTTGTTGACTTGAATAGCAGCAGGAGAAGTGTCCTTTATCAGGTTAGGATATCCATAGTATAATTTTCCTTTCTTTTTCTACAGCCATGACATGGAATAAACTATGGACCCATGGAGTAAACTATATTTATTCTGTACCTTTCACCCTCCCAACTGCACATTGCTTTCTACTCTCAGCTGGAACTACTGCTAATATTCCAAACTTCTGGACTGGTGAAATGGTTGTGAAGCAGAACCTACCAAAATTTTGTTTTCTTCCTTCCACAAATAGTGAATTTCCCCACCCAATAATATCTGGTCTCAAATCAAAGACTAACGTATTTTTTCAATCCTAGAATGGTGACAGTTTTTGGATCTAATATTCTGACTAACACCAGCAAAACATGTGTTTCTAACCTTAGCCATTCACAACATATTAGATCATAAAATCATGCTATTCTGATATATAGAAAAGCTAGTTTAGATCTTTTTCAGGGTTTTAAAAAATGTATTAGTAATATTTAGTCTGCCACTCCAAGGTCTGTTCATATAACTAAAGTAAATCTACCTTTAGAGAAGAAAGTATATGAAAAACAGTAACAATAAAAAGGTAGAATTCTTAAAAATGTTCCCCATACCTTCTCTAAACTGTAACATAACCAAAAAATAATTATGGTGTTTGGTGGTCTAATGATGTTAATGACAATCATTTGAAATGACCTGTGGAACCTACTCACAGTTTTGCCCACTTGGTCATCCAAAATTAATGTCAGTAAAGCTATTATACCACCAAGCACCGTCATGTGTTAGGGCCTAATTTTTCTCCCAATAAATTCAATGAAAGTCTTTCCATTGATTTATTGGTAATTGGAGTGGGCCTTTTGGGTAGTTAGGTCCAAATTGAAACCTGTCATACATATCAATCAAAACATAACTACGCTTGTGTTTAGCTTTCTTCCTTCTTCAGGTGGTAAAATGTGTGATTCATTGGCCACAAGACTGACTTTTCCCCTCCCCACCAAAACCCCAAATATCCCTAGAGAGGAAATTACATGGTGTTCTGTGTTACATACAAAGAGTTCCATTTGCTGCAGTGTTGTTTTACATTTCCATAGAATTCTCATCTTCAGCTGAGATTTTTCAAACGAGCTGAAGAGCTATGGGATCCAGCTTCCTTACATTTCACCATAGTATCTGACAGTTTGAGTCTATGAGGTGACATTGTTTTAAGAAAATAGACTCAGAAAGTATTTCCTTCAGACAGTTGTTCAGCCATGACATTTTTTCCCACTGGGAAAATGTTGATATCTGATAAGCTGTAGCATCTTTCAAGTTAGGCCACTGGCTGTAGATCTTGATAACTGACTTGTGATGTCTCAGTCACGTCTAGAGGTCTCTGGAGGTCTTGCACATATTGTTTCTAGTATTTCTGCATGTTACTGATGCTGAGGGCCAGCTTTACAAATACATGTGCTTGAATTATACATACAAGTACCAGTGCATGTACGTAAATTGAATATTGCATTTATGCTGAGCAATTGCGTGTGTTTGTGTCTGTGAATATACAAATGCCAATTTGTTTTTGTACCTTGATGCAGTTATACACTTGGGTTGCCTACATGTTTGGAAATTTGACTCTGAGGGATATAAATCATATCATGTGGTTGTGCATATGAACTATTGCTAAAATTTACCTGTAGTATCACTAATGAATTCAGAAGTCGGATGCAGATGGTAATAAGCTTCACAGCTCTGAATCACAGTAGTCCATTCTTTTAATGTGAAATTCCTAACACCTGTGCAAAGCTAGTGTAAAAGGCATTTTGGGATGAGGGGGATGGAATTTATCACCCCAATTTTAGGACAGGGCACAGAGTAACAACATAAGTTATGTACTGGTTACAGTCTACTGTCCCTATTGTAAATGGGGTTTGAGACCAGTGAACTCAGGCAACTGATGAATCCATTGGCATTTCCCCATCACTCTGCCAACCCATCCTGCCATGGAAGTAGTGCTCATTGATGTACAGAGTTTCAGAGCTTGCTGGATGGCTGTCCTGTGGTTACAGACAGACACTGCTGAAGCTGAAAAGTTTAGGGGAGGAGGGATATTTATTCTCACCCATAGGGAGAACAATTCTGGGTATTAATTCTTCTCTGACAATGAGGTTCTCCAAACGAGGAGGCTTGTATGAAGCAGGGAATGGAGGATGTGCCCTTTTGAAACTTAACTGAATATATCAAATGGTAAGTGCCTGATTATTTCTCTCTGTTTAAGAGCTGCTGGATGAATATATTTATATTTATTTACACCATATGAAATGGTAATATCCATGTGGCAAAACCCTTTTTTGCTACCATATAATAATCATTAATAATAAATACCCACATGATCTGTATTTACTTTGAATTTGTGACTTGCTCCCTGCACTCAGTCCACTAAGACTCCAAACTTCTGAACTGCTTTGAAAGAGTTTTAAAGAAGGTGCCACAAACATGTCCCTTTCTTTCCCCACATGTGGCAGGTCGTAATAAGTCAGACTTTGAAATCATGACTCACTGGTATAAGGAGATGCTATTTTAAATACTCTAGTCTAACTTTTTCTTCTCTGTCTGAGACTCATACCTGGTTACAAAGATACCTGGCTTTACAGATGTAGGGCTGCGATATTAAATAGTCCCAACAAAAAGTTTTCTGATCGATTCCATTTATCAGAGCAATTTGAAGACAGTGTCAGTAAAATATCATTTGTGTTTTGTTAATGCACTGTTATATCACCAGCAAAGTGTGTGCACCATTCCTCAGACTATTACAATATACAGTACGAAGACCAGGTCTCATGCAGAGCATAGGAATAACTGTAGGGTGATGACCTGGAACAACACAAGAATAGTACTCTGATTTTTGTATTTCACCTCTTTGTACTCCTTGACTTTCAGAAGCAACCATTTCATAAAAGTCGTATTTGCTTTCCTTTGATTTACAATTATTGAAATTTTAATAAGGATTGTGCAGCGACTCCAGATATCACATACTGTCAGTGAGGAATTATAACTTTATTGCAGCACACACTGACAGCTAAATCATAAAAATGAATGACATTCTATATCATAACATCTCGTAGGCTGTTCGGCATGTTAATAGCTCACTTCATCTTTCTTTAGCATAATGAGGCAGACAGTGTACCAATATTCAACGTGAAAATGAAGATTAAGAAAATTTGAATTGAAGCAAGAAAGTAACATTTAACAGAGGATCAGACAACATTCAGATAAAAAGTTTCAATTAAAGTACTGTTAGCAAACCTTTTATCACTGGAGCAAAGCTTTGTTACCAAAGACCAACAAATATTACAAGAAATGACTGTTTCCAGCTGCACACGGCTTTTGAAACTGCTTCTAATAGGGTCTATAGTCTTTTCTTGCCGCTTCTGCTAATATTTCCCTTCTAGGTTCAGTTGGACAAAATAGTTAGATCGTCCTGTAAAAAGCTTTTTTTATTTTCTGGTAGATCAAATTAAAAACTGGAGAAACATTGACACGAGAGGATTTAGTGGCTCAGCCACATTTCTAGTGTACTTTTCTGCAGTCTAGAAACAAAATATTTTCATCTGTTCATGGAATAATCTATAAAATGTTGTCGTCTATACCATTGATTGGCGTATTTGAACATATCTGAAGGTATATTCATCAATGTATTTGAACCCCAAAACATGCAGTTAGAACAGGAATGGCATTGTACAGAAGCAATAATTTGTAAATGACTGTTCACTGATCATCTGTACTGCAGAATCCAAGTTTTCTACATCTACCATTGGCAAATCACAAAACGCTGTCCTAGACATAACTGTTCATTGTGCCCAAACTCCCGTAGTCATGTTCTTCAACAAATCTATCATTGTACACAGCCCTTGTTAATGGAGAGAGATGCTTATGAATTCACTAAAGTAGGGCATGGGCTTTTCCATACTAAGGCCCTGATCCTAAAGTACATTCCATTCAATTAAATGGAATCATTTACATGAGAAAGTTTGCACCTGCACAGGTCTTTGCAAGATCAGGACTATAAGTTGCAACTGGATTTTTGCTCCCACTACCTTTGCTAAGTACTATGAGATAAACAGATGAAAAGGAGTAGCTATGTGCAAAGCATATTATTAGCCATAACTTAGACGAGGTAACTAACCAATCCTGGCTAAGACACACTATGGTGTATGAGAGTGTGTCATCTGCTGTGGAACTCAGCAATATGAGTTCTAGTTTTGGGTATGACACTTGGCTAAGAATTTCTAGCACATTTTTTCCAACATTTGGCTGTGCATGGCTAAATTAACTATGTAGAGAATATGTATATCTTTTCTGGTGCTCTTTGGAGCAGGAAGGCTCTGCAGCAATTATTACCAGGTTGGCCAGCATCCTTCACCTCTTTAAAGTGACTCAACCTTACTCCATACTGGTGCTACCACCCCAGTGTAATAAACTGGTGATATGCCCCATCCCATTTATTAATTTTTTTTGGTATTGTCTTCATTTAGCTATGAAAAAGCAAAAAGGGGGAGAAATACCAAAAAAAAAAATACCCTGGGGAATCCCAGAAACAAAAGATTCATTCTTGCCAATCTCTACAACAGAGGTTTTGTGGATCTGGAATAACTAATAAAAATAATGTAGAGGATTGCTATTGCAATTAAATAATGTATCTGTCACAGTTCTTGGACCAGATTAGTCTCTGCTGATGCAGGGAGGAGCACTGTGCCTGGGTTAGAGGAGTGCTTATCTTCTCACCCAACTGGGACAGTAGGTGGCCTGTTTCCACTTATCCCCTTCGCAGTGGGTTCCTCTAGAATAATGACCGCTAAACCCTCTCTGGGGAAGATTTATTCTGTCCTAGTGACACTTATTTCCCAGATATCACAGCCCATTTTGGGGTCTGCACTGACTAGGTTGAGTCCTTCAGCACAGGGGAAGTTGCATGTGCTACACAGTACTGCAGTCCCTCACCAGACAGACTTTCTGCCACAGAGAGCCCTCTGTTGCTAGAAGGGGGCACTAGAGCTGGTTGAAACTTGGAATTTCCATTGCATGGGAAAATTCAACGATTTGAAGTTTGTTTTTGTTAGGAATCAAAACAAAAACAGATATTTTTGAAATTTCCTGTAAATTGAAATTCCAAAAAATTTCACTTCAAAAATATTTTTCCATGGATCATTCATTGAAATTGAGACATTTTCATAAAAAACATCAGTTTTCGATGAGGCATTTTCCAACACAAAATTGTTTTCTGGCCAGCTTTGAAAAGAGGTTTTTTTCTGACCGTGTCTGTATTGTTGTCAGCAGAGGGCTAAGAGACACTAGCTAACACTGACATGCTAAAAGAGCGACTAATGTCCAAACTTCAACCAGTTCTCCCTTCAAATACTAAGAATGTTGCTAAAGTTTATTTGTGCCATTTGTGGAAATCTGTGTGTGTATTTAGTTATTTTTCCTTTACCTGATCTATTTACTTTTAAATGGTCATGAATTCTGCTTATTGTTTACTTGGTACAATATTGGGTCTCTATCGCCAACCATTCATTTTGATTTGTTAACTAATTGTCTAAGCTTGCTCCTGGTTTGATTCTTCACTCTTTCAGGCTTTTTATTATGGGTGATTTTAAAATTTATGCTGATGCTTCAGAACATCCACTTCTACAATGGATTAATGATTTGTCGAATCTCCTTAGTTTATCACATTATGTTAATTTTCTTTCTTGTAAAATGGGCCATATATTAGATTTGGATATGTTACTTAATCTTCATCTCAGCCATTTAACACACTTTATCCTTCTCATTCATTTCCCCATTATTGACTGACTGAAGGTTTCTCTCTCTTTCCTTTCTTATCCTGTGATATTTGCTAGCCATTCTGGGCCCAGTCCTGTCCAGGGGCCAGAAAAATGTTCCTTATACCCAGGCACGGTCCTGTTGAAGTCAATGTACCTCCACACAGGCAAAACTCTTACAGGACCAGAGCCTATAATGCTGTCACTCATTATGGACTTATGTGGCTTCATCCTTTTTCTTCCTTTTTATTTTGCATAACTGATGAGCTATTACAGCTTATCCTGTGCCAGTTTAGCTAATGGCATTGCCCTTTGAGGGCCAACAAGTGATACCTGTCACTGACTGTTGTGTGTGTTACTTATCTCAGGTGATTAGGGCTGCCCACAAGGAAAACAAGGGGGAGGACATTGATCTGCTTGTGGGAGCACAGGGCAAGATCAGAGACTTGTATATTAGATTCTTAGCTCTGCTATTGATTCACTGTTTAGCCTTGGGCAAGTCGCAGATAAAATAAATAGAATACTTTGTCTATATCATATGGCAGGATACATTTATTGGTGTGGGAGTCTCATTTTCAGATCTGAATTAGTGTGTCTAAATTTTTGGGGACCCCACAAGGCCCCACCTCTTCTTGAAGTTGGTTTGTATCACTGGAAACAGCCATGATGAGCACGAGTGAGGGCAGCACAGATTGCCTGAAGAGAGGACACCACATGGACCTGGCTGCCTATGGCAGGAGCATTTCTCAATTGCGGCCACCACAGCCACATGTGGCCACCAGGGGCTTCTCTTGTAGTCACAGCCTTGGGGCAGTAATGAGGCGGGGACAGGGAGCAGAAACAAGCAGCAGTCCCTCCCCTGGGGTTGCCCCTTTCTGGAGCCACAAATGCTAGAGGAGCAGGCAGCAGTCGTGAGTTCCCCTCCTTCCTTGGGGCAGGGACTCTGGCTTCAGCCCTAGCGTGGTGAGTGGCAGGCTCCAGCTGCATAGCAGCATGCTCTGTCCCCTGGCTGCGGATTCTGCCCCTCCATCACCCCTGGCCCCAGCTGCCTCCCTACCTACCTCCTGATCTAGGACTTAATTTGTCCCCTGGCTTGCCAGGGCTGAATAAATCTACTGTGAAAAGTGATATTTGTATGTATGCTAATATCACTTTTCGCTGTCTGCCAGATGGCTAGCAAGTCTGCTGTGAAAAGTGATATTAACAAACATACAAATATCACTTTTCACAGAAGCAGACTTATTAGCTAGCAAGTCTAAAGAAAAAAGCAACCACAAAACCAAAAGAAACAACAACAAAAGATAATATGCAAAGCACCTTATTTATGTTTCTGTTCTATATAGACTCATAGACTCATAGACTCTAGGACTGGAAGGGACCTCGAGAGGTCATCGAGTCCAGTCCCCTGCCATCATGGCAGGACCAAATACTGTCTAGACCATCCCTGATAGACATTTATCTAACCTACTCTTAAATATCTCCAGAGATGGAGATTCCACAACTTCCCTAGGCAATCTATTCCAGTGTTTAACTACCCTGACAGTTAGGAACTTTTTCCTAATGTCCAACCTAAATCTCCCTTGGTGCAGTTTAAGCCCATTGCTTCTTGTTCTATCATTGGAGGCTAAGGTGAACAAGTTTTCTCCCTCCTCCTGATGACACCCTTTTAGATACCTGAAAACTGCTATCATGTCCCCTCTCAGTCTTCTCTTTTCCAAACTAAACAAACCCAATTCCTTCAGCCTTCCTTCATAGGTCATGTTCTCAAGACCTTTAATCATTCTTGTTGCTCTTCTCTGGACCCTCTCCAATTTCTCCACATCTTTCTTGAAATGCGGTGCCCAGAACTGGACACAATACTCCAGTTGAGGCCTAACCAGCGCAGAGTAAAGCGGAAGAATGACTCCTCGTGTCTTGTTTACAACACACCTGTTAATGCATCCCAGAATCACGTTTGCTTTTTTTGCAACAGTATCACACTGTTGACTCATATTAAGCTTGTGGTCCACTACGACCCCTAGATCTCTTTCTGCCATACTCCTTCCTAGACAGTCTCTTCCCATTCTGTATGTGTGAAACTGATTGTTCCTTCCTAAGTGGAGCACTTTGCATTTATCTTTATTGAACTTCATCCTGTTTACCTCAGACCATTTCTCCAACTTGTCCAGATCATTTTGAATTTTGACCCTGTCCTCCAAAGCAGTTGCAATCTCTCCCAGTTTGGTATCGTCCGCAAACTTAATAAGCGTACTTTCTATGCCAACATCTAAATCGTTGATGAAGATATTGAACAGAACCGGTCCCAAAACAGAACCCTGCGGAACCCCACTTGTTATACCTTTCCAGCAGGATTGGGAGCCATTAACAAATACTCTCTGAGTACGGTTATCCAGCCAGTTATGCACCCACCTTATAGTAGCCCCATCTAAATTGTACTTTCCTAGCTTATCTATAAGAATATCATGCGAGACCGTATCAAATGCCTTACTGAAGTCTAGATATATCACATCCACCGCTTCTCCCTTATCCACAAGGCTCGTTATCCTATCAAAGAACGTTATCAGATTAGTTTGACACGATTTGTTCTTTACAAATCCATGCTGGCTATTCCCTATCACCTTACCACCTTCCAAGTGTTTGCAGATGATTTCTTTGATTACCTGCTCCATTATCTTCCCTGGCACAGAAGTTAAACTAACTGGTCTGTAGTTTCCTGGATTGTTTTTATTTCCCTTTTTATAGATGGGCACTATATTTGCCCCCTTCCAGTCTTCTGGAATCTCCCCCGTCTCCCATGATTTCCCAAAGATAATAGCTAGAGGCTCAGATACCTCTTCTATTAACTCCTTGAGTATTCTAGGATGCATTTCATCAGGCCCTGGTGACTTGCAGGCATCTAACTTTTCTAAGTGATATTTAACTTGCTCTTTCTTTATTTTCTCTTCTAAATCTACCCTCTTCCCATAAGCATTCACTATACTAGACATTCCTTCAGACTTCTCAGTGAAGACCGAAACAAAGAAGTCATTAAGCATCTCTGCCATTTCCAAGTCTCCCGTTACTGTTACCCCCTCCTCATTGAGCAGTGGGCCTACCCTGTCCTTAGTCTTCCTCTTGCTTCTAATGTATTGATAAAAAGTCTTCTTGTTTCCCTTTATTCCCATAGCTAGTTTGAGTTCATTTTGTGCCTTTGCTTTTCTAATCTTGCCTCTGCATTCCTGTGTTATTTGCCTATATTCATCCTTCGTGATCTGACCTAGTTTCCATTTTTTATATGACGCCTTTTTATTTTGTAGGTCACGCAAGATCTCAAGGGTAAGCCAAGGTGGTCTTTTGCCACATTTTCTATCTTTCCTAACCATCGGAATAACTTGCTTTTGGGCCCTTAATAGCATCCCTTTGAAAAACTGCCAACTTTCCTCAGTTGTTTTTCCGCTCAGTCTTAATTCCCATGGGACCTTGCCTATCAGCTCTCTGAGCTTACCAAAATCCGCCTTCCTGAAATCCATTGTCTCTATTCTGCTGTACTCCCTTCTACCCTTCCTTAGAATTGCAAATTCTATGATTTCATGATCACTTTCACCCAAGCTTCCTTCTACTTTCAAATTCTCAACAAGTTCCTCCCTATTTGTTAAAATCAAGTCTAGAACAGCTTCCCCCCAGTAGCTTTTTCAACTTTCTGAAACAAAAAGTTGTCTGCAATGCAGTCCAGGAACTTATTGGATAGTCTGTACCCCGCGGTGTTATTGTCCCAACATATATCTGGATAGTTGAAGTCCCCCATCACCACCAAATCTTGGGCTTTGGATGATTTTGTTAGTTGTTTGAAAAAAGCCTCATCCACCTCTTCCGCCTGATTAGGTGGCCTGTAGTAGACTCCCAGCACGACATCACCTGTGTTTTTTACCCCTTTTAGCCTAACCCAGAGACTCTCCACCCTTCCGTCTCCTATGTCCATCTCCACCTCAGTCCAAGTGTGTACATTTTTAATATATAAGGCAACACCTCCTCCCTTTTTCCCCTGTCTATCCTTCCTGAGCAAACTATACCCATCCACACCAACATTCCAGTCGTGTGTATTATCCCACCAAGTTTCAGTAATGCCAATAATGTCATAGTTGTATTTATTTATTAGCACTTCCAGTTCTTCCTGCTTATTACCCATACTTCTTGCATTTGTATAAAGGCATCTAAGATACTGGTTTGATTTTGCCTCCCAGCTTTGCCCTGACCCTCCTTCCTCTCTGCCATTATAGCCCGTGCTCCCTCCTGTTTCCAACCCATCTCCCAGGTCTTGTTCCCCACTTACCTGTGGGCTTTGCTCACCTGTCCCCGTCGAACCTAGTTTAAAGCCCTCCTTACCAGGTTAGCCAGTCTGTGCGCAAATAAGGCCTTTCCCCTCTTCGAAAGGTGAACCCCATCTGTTCCTAGCAGTCCTTCCTCAAGTAGCATCCCGTGGTCGAGGAAGCCAAAGCCCTCCTGGCGACACCATCTTCGCAGCCAGGCATTCACCTCCACGATGCATCTGTCTCTGCCCGGACCCCTACCTTCAACAGGAAGAATCGAAGAGAATACCACCTGCGCTCCAAACTCCTTAACCCGTACTCCCAGAGCCCTGTAGTCACTCTTGATCTGCTCAGCGTCACACCTCGCAGTATCATTTGTGCCCACATGGATGAGTAGCATGGGATAGTAGTCAGAAGGCCGGATAATCCTCGACAAAGCCTCTGTAACATCTCGGATACGGGCCCCTGGCAGGCAGCATACCTCCCGGGATGAACGGTCAGGGCGACAGATGGGTGTCTCCGTCCCCCTCAGCAGAGAGTCTCCAACCACCACTACCCTACGTTTCTTATCAGTGGTGGCAGCAGACCTCCCAGCCTTAGGGGTACGAGGCTTCACCCCCTTAACTGTTGGGGGTGATTTCTTCTCTCCTGTATCTTTTACCACAACAGGAGGGTTTGCAGCAGCGGTGGAGCACTGCCCGCTGCTAGAAGTAATCAGGTGGCTGTGTCCACCCTGAGCCTCCTCCTCCACTGGTGTGTCAGGTACACCCTGAGGCATCTCCTCCTCCACTGGAGTGTCAGTAGTCCTGTCAACTGGGACAGCACCATCAGCTATCTCCACATGGATACTGTCCAGGAATTGCTCATGGACATGGATGTTCCTCAGCCTGGCCACCTCCTCCTGTAGCTCTCCCACCTGTTGCCTGAGAGATTCCACCAGTAGGCACCTTTCACATTGGATGCCACCCCCAGCCTGGATATCAGTAAGTGGAAATTGCAAATTACAGTCTTTGCAAGCCCACACCAGAATCTGGGTAAAAGCATCCATGCTTTGGTGCTCTGTCTGGCTACAGGCGCAGGTGGAGGAGACAGAAGCAGTGCTGGCACAGGTGTTGCGGGTCCTCCTCACCATTGTATGCCTCCCTCTGTCAAACTCTCAAATTCCCGTCTACAGCTCTCTGTCCACTCCTCTTTGCCCACAGATGCTGTATGTGCTCCTCCTTCACCTGGAGAACTCCCTTGCAAAACTCCCTGTTAGCAGCTCCTGTTCAGTAAAGAATAGAAACAACTATACAGCTGCAGCAGCACAGAAGCCAGTAAACAGAGCTGTAAACAGGGGAGTTTCAGTGGGAGTTCTGTTGGAGGAGCAGGTTTTTGTAGTTTGTAGTTTGTAGATTGTATTGTGTAGTGTGTGTGTGTGTGTGTGTGTGTGTGGAGGCTGCTAGGGGCAGTGTGCTGGGAGAGCAGCGGAGCCCTGATTAGGGGTGGGGCTTACCTGATTAGGGGTCCTATATAAGTAGCCAGCCAGTCAGGCAGCTGCACAGGAGCCAGCAAACAGAGCTGTAAACAGAGGAGTTTCAGTGGGAGTTTCCAGGGGGAGGTTGCAGGGGAGACTAAGACAGAGGAACTGACAAGCAAGTCAAGGGATAGGGTGGTGGTCTGGTGCCTGCTGGGGGTTTGTGTTGTGTTGACTACCAGGCTTTAGGTGGGAAGGCTATGACTGACACAGAGGCAGCAGTGAAAGACACAATGAGGATGACCAGATGTGGAAGCTGCGGCATGTACATGATCCTGGAGGGGGCGCCTGAAAAGAGTTTTGTCTGCATGAAGTGCCGCCTGATAGAGCTGATGGAAGAAAAGATCCGAGGACTGGAGATGCAGGTGCAAACTCTGGTTGAGTTTAGGAGGGGGTTTGAGCAGATGATGGAGCACAGACACGAGGGGGCTGAAGGGATAAGCTCAGACATGCAGATGGAAGCAGGACCAAAGAATTCAAAGGAGAGACTGCTGGGTGAGGAAAGTGGACGGTGGAAGCATGTGACTAAGAGAACCAGGCAGAGGAAAAGACGGGCCAGTGAAGGAGAAATAGAACTCAGGAACAGGTTTGCAGAGTTGGAAAATGAAGAAGGGGCACAGCAGGTGGCCGCTGAAGGAGAGAGGGCAAGGAAAAAGAGAAGAGCTGATAGTCCTACAAGAGGAGGGGAGGAGTCAGTGGAGGCAACACCAAATATGAGCCCCAGGAGGATTGCAAGGGAGAATAGGAATCGAGAAGACTTGCAGCCAGTGGGTGCAGGGGACAGACCGGAGAATCACACTGTCACCAGGAAAAGGCAGGTCTACATGATTGGAGACTCCTTACTGAGAAGAATAGACAGGCCTGTAACTAGAGCTGATAGGGAGAACAGAAGGGTGTGTTGTCTGCCGGGTGCTAAGATACAGGATGTGGACCTGAGGCTGAAAAGGATCTTAGCGGGAGCAGGGAAGAATCTGTTGATTGTCCTTCATATGGGAACAAATGATACGGCTAGATACTCTCTGGAAAGTATCAAGGGAGACTATGCCAGACTGGGGAAGACGCTTAAGAAAATCGAGGTTCAGGTGATCTTCAGTGGGATTCTGTCGGTTCCTAGAGAAGGGCGACAAAGGTGTGACAAGATTATGGCGATCAACAGATGGCTCAGGCAGTGGTGCTATAAGGAGGGCTTTGGGATGTACGGCCATTGGGAATCATTTACGGACAGAAGACTGTTCTCTCGGGATGGACTTCACCTGAGTAAGGAGGGAAATAGACTTCTAGGATGGAGGCTTGCCGACCTGGTTAAGAGAGCTTTAAACTAGAAATTTGGGGGAGATGGTTGGGAGATGTCCGGGAGATATCCACACCAGAATTTAACCTTCAGAGGGAAGTAAACAAAGTAAGAGGGGATACAGCCGTGGACAGAAGAATTGACATAAGGAGGAAGGGTAGTGTAGATAGCAGACTAACAGGTGATGCTGGTGGTAGAATGTCTGTGCCTAACAGGGTAAAGAATGTCAGTGAAGCCAAATGGCAAAATTAAGATGTCTGTACACTAATGCAAGGAGCACAGGGAACAAAATGGAGGAACTAGAGCTACTGGTGCAGGAAGTGAAACCTGATATTATAGAGATAACAGAAACATGGTGGAATAGTAGTAATGACTAGAGTATGGGTATTGAAGGCTTTGTGCTGTTTAGGAAAGACAGAAATAAAGGCAAAGATGGTGGAGTAGCAGTGTACATCAATGAGGAGGTTAACTATAAAGAAATAAGAAGTGATGGAATGGATGAGACAGAGTCTGTCTGGGCAAAAATCACACTGGGAAAGAAAGCTACTAGAGCCTCCCCTGAGATAGTGCTTGGGGTGTGCTACAGACCGCCGGGATCTGATTTGGAGATGGATAGACACCTCTTTAATGTTTTTAATGAAGTAAACACTAATGGGAAATGTGTGATCATGGGAGACTTTAACTTCCCAGATATAGACTGGAGGACAAGTGCTAGCAAGAATAATAGGGCTCAGATTTTACTGGATGTGATAGCTGATGGATTCCTTCACCAAGTAGTTGAAGAACCAACAAGAGGGGATGCCATTTTAGATTTGGTTTTGGTGAGTAGTGAGGACCTCATAGAAGAAATGGTTGTAGGGGACAACCTTGGTTTGAGTGATCATGAGCTAATTCAGTTCAAACTAGATGGAAGGATAAACAAAAATATATCTGGAACTAGGGTTTTTTATTTCAAAAGGGCTAACTTTAAAGAATTAAGGAAATTAGTTAGGGAAGTGGATTGGACTGAAGAACTTGTGGATCTAAATGCAGAGGAGGCCTGGAATTACTTTAAGTCGCAGCTGCAGAAACTATCACAAGCCTGCATCCCAAGAAAGGGGAAAAAAACCATAGGCAGGAGTTGTAGACTAAGCTGGATGAGCAAGCATCTCAGAGAGGTGATTAAGAAAAAGCAGAAAGCCTACAGGGAGTGGAAGATGGGCGGGATTAGCAAGGAAAGCTACCTTAGTGAGGTCAGAACATGTAGGGATAAAGTGAGATAGGCTAAAAGCCAAGTAGAGTTGAACCTTGCAAAGGGAATTAAAACTAACAGTAAAAGGTTCTATAGCCATATAAATAAGAAGAAAACAAAGAAAGAAGAAGTGGGACCGCTAAACACTGAGGATGGAAAGGAGGTTAAAGATAAGCTAGGCATGGCCCAATATCTAAATAAGTACTTTGCCTCAGTCTTTAATAAGGCTAATGAGGAGCTTAGGGGAAATGGAAGGATGACAAACGGGAATGAGGATATGGAGGTGGATATTACCACATCTGAGGTAGAAGCCATACTTGAACAGCTTAATGGGACAAAAGAGAAAAGAGAAGACTGAGAGGGGACATGATAGCAGTTTTCAGGTATCTAAAAGGATGTCATCAGAAGGAGGGAGAAAACTTGTTCACCTTAGCCTCCAATGATAGAACAAGAAGCAATGGGCTTAAACTGCAGCAAGGGAGATTTAGGTTGGACATTAGGAAAAAGTTCCTAACTGTCAGGGTAGTTAAACACTGGAATAGATTGCCTAGGGAAGTTGTGGAATCTCCATCTCTGGAGATATTTAAGAGTAGGTTAGATAAATGTCTATTAGGGATGGTCTAGACAGTATTTGGTCCTGCCATGAGGGCAGGGGACTGGACTCGATGACCTCTCAAGGTCCCTTCCAGTCCTAGAGTCTATGAGTCTATAAAATCGGAGGGCCCAGACAATCTTCATCCGAGAATATTAAAGGAACTGGCCCATGAAATTGCAAGCCCGTTAGCGAGAATTTTTAATGAATCAGTAAACTCAGGGGTTGTACTGTACGACTGGAGAATTGCTAACATAGTTCCTATCTTTAAGAAAGGGAGAAAGAGTGATCCGAGTAACTATAGGCCTGTTAGTTTGACATCTGTAGTATGTAAGGTCTTGGAAAAAATTTTGAAGGAGAAAGTAGTTAAGGACATTGAGGTCAATGGTAATTGGGACAAATTACAACATGGTTTTACTAAAGGTAGATCGTGCCAAACCAACCTGATCTCCTTCTTTGAGAAGGTGACAGATTATTTAGACAAAGGAAATGCGGTAGACCTAATTTACCTCGATTTCAGTAAGGCATTTGACACGGTTCCACATGCGGAATTATTAGTCAAATTGGAAAAGATGGGGATCAATATGAAAATTGAAAGGTGGATAAGGAACTGGTTAAAGGGGAGACTCCAACGCGTTGTACTGAAGGGTGAACTGTCAGGCTGGAAGGAGGTTACTAGTGGAGTTCCTCAAGGATCGGTTTTGGGACCAATCTTATTTAACCTTTTTATTACTGACCTTGGCACAAAAAGCAGGAATGTGCTAATAAAGTTTGCGGATGACACAAAGCTGGGGGGTATTGCTAACACGTAGAAGGACCGGGATATCATACAGGAAGATCTGGATGACCTTGTAAGCTGGAGTAATAGTAATAGGATGAAATTTAATAGTGAAAAGTGCAAGGTCATGCACTTAGGGATTAATAATAAGAACTTTAGATATACATTGGGGACACATCAGTTGGAAGCAACAGAGGAGGAGAAGGACCTTGGGGTATTGGTAGATCATAGGATGACTATGAGCCGCCAATGTGATATGGCCATTAAAAAAGCTAATGCGGTTTTAGGATGCATCAGGCGAGGTATTTCCAGCAAAGATAAGGAGGTGTTAGTACCGTTATATAAGGCACTGGTGAGACCCCACCTGGAATACTGTGTGCAGTTCTGGTCTCCCATATTTAAGAAGGATGAATTCAAACTGGAACAGGTTCAGAGACGGGCTACTAGGATGATCCGAGGAATGGAAAACCTGTCATATGAAAAGAGACTCAAAGAGCTTGGCTTGTGTAGTCTAGCCAAAAGAAGGCTGAGGGGGGATATGCTTGCTCTTTATAAATATATCAGAGGGATTAATATTAGGGAGGGAGAGGAATTATTTAATCTTAGTACCAATGTAGACACAAGAACAAATGGGAAGTTTAGACTTGAAATTAGATGAAGGTTTCTAACCATTAGAGGAGTGAAGTTCTGGAACAGCCTTCCAAGGGGAGTAGTGGGGGCAAAAGACATATCTGGCTTTAAGATTAAGCTTGATAAGTTTATGGAAGGGATGGTATGATGGGATAGCCTAATTTTGGCAATTGATCTTTGATTATCAGCAGATGAGTATGCCCAGTGGTCTGTGATGGGATATTGGATGGGATGGGATCTGAGTTACTGCAGAGAATTCTTTTCTGAGTGCTGGCTGGTGAGTCTTGCCCACATGCTCAGGGTTTAGCTGATCGCCATATTTGGGGTCGGGAAGGAATTTTCCTCTGGGGCAGATTGGCAGAGGCCCTGGAGGTTTTTCGCCTTCCTCTGCAGCGTGGGGCATGGGTCACTTGCTGGTGGATTCTCTGCAGCCTGAGGTCTTCAGACCACAATTTGAAGACTTCAATAACTCAGACATAGATTAGGGGTTTCTTATAGAAGTGGATGGGTTCTGTGGCCTGCTTTGTGCAGGGGGTCGGGCTAGATGATCACATTGGTCCCTTCTGACCCTAGAATCTATGAGTCTATTATATTTATTATTAAGTCTGCAAAAAAAACCCTACACAAATAAATTACAATGATTTGGACATGTATCGGTGCATATTTTTGTTTTTCCTAAAGTTAATTATTTTAGGAAACATTGTCAGAGAAGCCACTAAAAAATGTGCTGTGAGAACCTTCTAGCATGCCCTCTGCAAGGAATTTGACAGCCAGAGAAAAGTCCCCTCCTAGAAATCTGGTAGCCAATGGGGTATAGAGAGAAGGGCCCACCTCTGATATGTAGAAAGTTGGCCTGGGAGGGAAAGGGAAGTATGACTGACCATCCCTGGTCTCTTCTAGTGTGGAGATTTAGCATCACACCCAAGCCCAAAAAACTAGAGGCTGGGGTGGGAAATACTCACAGGTAGATTTGCAGCTGGTGAGAGTTCAAAGACCCAGCGAAAGAAAGGCAGAGGTGGCAGGAGGGATCTCAGCTGTCCACTCACATCACCCCATTCTAAGTGAAAGTCTGTAAGAAAATGCTGTTTTGCCACATTAGAAGTTTCTGCAGGAACAGGTCACTTGGTGTAAAATTTAATTTACACCCCCCCCCAGAAAGAACAGCATTTCAATAAGGTCAAAACCTTCAATTTTGACCTTATTCATAAGAACATAAGAATGGCCGTACTGGGTCAGACCAAAGGTCCATCTAGCCCAGTATCTGTCTACCGACATTGGCCAATGCCAGGTGACCCAGAGGGAGTGAAGCTAACAGGCAATGATCAAGTGATCTCTCTCCTGCCATCCATCTCCATCCTCTGATGAACAGAGGCTAGGGACACCATTCTTTACTCTTCCTGGCTAATAGCCATTTATGGACTTAGCCACCATGAATTTATCCAGTTCTCTTTTAAACATTGGTATAGTCCCAGCCTTCACAACCTCCTCAGGTAAGGAGTTCCACAAGTTGACTGTGCGCTGTGTGAAGAAGAACTTCCTTTTATTTGTTTTAAACCTGCTCCTTATTAATTTCATTTGGTGACCCTTAGTTCTTGTATTATGGGAATAAGTAAATAACTTTTCCTTATCCATTTTCTCCACATCACTCATTATTTTATATACCTCTATCATATCCCCCCTTAGTCTCCTCTTTTGCAAGCTGAAGAGGCCTAGCCTCTTTAATCTTTCCTCGTATGGGACCCTCTCCAAACCCCTAATCATTTTAGTTGCCCTTTTCTGAACCTTTTCTAGTGCTAGAATATCTTTTTTGAGGTGAGGAGACCACATCTGTACACAGTATTCAAGATGTGGGTGCACCATGGATTTATATAAGGGCAATAATATATTCTCAGTCTTATTCTCTATCCCCTTTTTAATGATTCCTAACATCCCGTTTGCTTTTTTGACCGCCTCTGCGCACTGCATGGACATCTTCAGAGAACTATCCACGATGACGCCAAGATCTTTTTCCTGACTCGTTGTAGCTAAATTAGCCCCCATCATATTGTATGTATAGTTAGGGTTATTTTTTCCAATGTACATTACTTTACATTTATTCACATTAAATTTCATTTGCCATTTTGTTGCCAATCACTTCGGTTTGTGAGATCTTTTTGAAGTTCTTCACAATCTGCTTTGGTCGTAACTATCTTGAGTAGTTTAGTATCATCTGCAAACTTTGCCACCTCACTGTTTAACCCTTTCTCCAGATCATTTATGAATAAATTGAATAGGATTGGTCCTAGGACTGACCCTTGGGGAACACCACTAGTTACCCCTCTCCCTTCTGAGAATTTACCATTAATTCCTACCCTTTGTTCCCTGTCTTTTAACCAGTTCGCAGTCCATGAAAGGACCTTCCGTTTTGTCCCATGACAGCTTAATTTACGTAATTCACTGGATCCCCTTTGTCCACGTTTGTTGATCCCTTCAAAGAACTCTAATAGATTAGCAAGACACGATTTCCCTTTACAGAAACCATGTTGACTATTGCTCAACAGTTTATTTTTCTATGTGTCTGACAATTTTATTCTTAACTATTGTTTCCACTAATTTGCCCGGTACTGACGTTAGACTTACCGGTCTGTAATTGCCGGGATCACCTCTAGAGCTCTTTTTTAAATGTTGGCATTACATTAGCTAACTTCCAGTCATTGGGAACTGAAGCCGATTTAAAGGACAGGTTACAAACCTTAGTTAATAGTTCTGCAACTTCACATTTGAGTTCTTTCAGAACTCTTGGGTGAATGCCATCTGGTCCCGGTAACTTGTTAATGTTGAGTTTATCAATTAATTCCAAAACCTCCTCTAGTGGCACTTCAATCTGTGACAGTTCCTCAGATTTGTCACCTACAAAGGTTTGGGAATCTCCCTAACATCCTCAGCCATGAAGACTGAAGCAAAGAATCCATTTAGTTTCTCCACAGTGACTTTATCATCTTTAAGCGCTCCTTTTGTATTTTGATCGTCAAGGGGCCCCACTGGTTGTTTAGCAGGCTTCCTGCTTCTTATGTACTGAAAAAACATTTTGTTATTACCCTTGGAGTTTTTGGCTAGCCGTTCTTCAAACTCCTCTTTGGCTTTTCTTATTACACTCTTGCACTTAAGCTGGCAGTGTTTGTGCTCCTTTCTATTTGCCTCACTAGGATTTGACTTCCACTTTTTAAAGGAAGTCATTTTATCTCTCACTGCTTCTTTTACATGGTTGTTAAGCCATGGTGACTCTTTTTTAGTTCTTTTACTGTGTTTCTTAATTTGGGGTATACTTTGAAGTTGGGCCTCTATTATGGTGTCTTTAAAACAGGCCCATGCAACTTGCAGGGATTTCACTTTAGTGACTGTACCTTTTAACTTTTGTTTAACTAACCCCCTCATTTTTGTAATTCTTCTTTGTTATTTTATGTTACATCATAATTTGTAATATAAAATAAGAAAAGTCAAAATTATAACCAAAATTTGTATGAAACAGAATGTTTTGATTAACCCAAAATGAATTATTTTTGTTAAGAAAATTTTGTTTTGTGGGAAATTTAAGAAGACTACTGGGGAAGAGGGGTTTCAGCAACCTCCAGTGCAAATTTGGTCCTAAGCTCTTTTGAAAATTTGGCCTATAGTTTCCAGTCCTGCCAACATGTAACTGTGTGCTTAGCTTTTGACTTAAGTGGGAGCACTCATATTAAGCACCTGGAAAGATGTTGGCATGACTGAGACCACAGAGAATCCCCAAGACTCAAAAGTGATATAATATTTAAGAAATCCACAGTTTGGTAGTTTTTATTGATTATTTTTCTGAAAAGTTTTAGTAATTATTTTCAAAGTTATAGCTATTTAGATTTCTTATGCCCTACCCCAATTCCACCATAGCATGTGAGCAGCAGCATATTATAGACTCATAGACTCATAGGTCAGAAGGGACCAATCTGATCATCTAGTCTGACCTCCTGCACAAGGCAGGCCCCAGAACCCCACCCATCCAATTTTATACCAACCCCTATCCCAGGACCGAGTTATTGAAATCCTCAAAAATGGTTTGAAGACCTCAAGCTGCAGAGAAACCACCAGCAAGTGACCCGTGCCCCACGCTGCAGGGGAAGGCGAAAAACCTCCAGGCACCTGCCAATCCGCCCTGGAGGAAAATTCCTTCCCGACCCCAAATATGGCGATCAGCTAAACCCTGAGCATGTGGGCAAGAGTCACCAGCCAGCACCCAAGAAGGAATTCTCTGCAGCAACTCAGTACCCATCGCATCCAACATCTCCCCGCAGACCATTGAGCAGACCTGTCTGGTGGTAATTCAAGATCAATTGCCCAAATTAACGATCCTATCATAACATCCCCTCCATATACTTATCAAGCTTTGTCTTAAAGCCAGGAAAGCCTAGGCTGACAAATTTGAAGGGGCAGCAAATTTGAGCACCCACGGAGAAGCTCCCCTGCTCCAGCTCACCTCCTCTGCAAGCATGTTGCAGAGTCCTATTTCTCTCCCCTCCCTCCCAACGCTTGCGCAGCAAAACAGCTGTTTTGTGGGGAAGGGAGGGAGGGGGGAGGAGGGGGAATGCGGTGCACTGGGGGAAGAGGTGGGGCCGTGGCAGGGATTTGGGGAAGGGATCCAACAGGGGCAGGGAGGGGATGGAGTTGGGGTGGGACTTTGGGGAAGAGGTTGGAATGGGGCGGGGAACGGGTGAAGTCAGGGCGGGGCCAGGGGCGGGACAATTATTTCAGGGCCTAGGGGAGGCAAAATCATTAATCCGCCACTGCACGTGAGCTTCACATACCTGTACCAAAGAATGTACCTTGGCAACACCCCACTGAGGCATGGAAGTGTTGCTGTCCCCACATTTCAGAGTGAGTGACTTGCCAAAGGTCATGCTGAAAGTATGTGTCAGAACCAGGAACTGAACCCAGCTCTCCTGAATTCCAGACCAATATTTTGACCACGAGATCATCCTTCCTCCTTTCGGCAACCCAAAAAGCACATTTTTGCCAAACTTCCTATTTCCAACACAATAAGCTTTAGAAATTCAGGGCAATGAGCCTCGAAAATTCAGAAAACACCATGTCTGACACACCCCTATGCATTAGTTTGCTTCCCATTCCTGCCCTGTGAGTAGAGCTGTGAGAACAGTTGGTTGTTGTTTTTTTATTTGGTGGCCAAACTGAAAAATGGACTGGTGGGGGACGGATTTCAAATTGTTCAGTGAAACAAAAAATTAGAAAAAAAATAGTTTTGCGTCAAACAAAACATTTCATTCAATCAGAAATGAAATATTTTGTTTCATTTTTGGGTTTTTAAGCCTTTTTTATATATAATATATAAATGGCAGTGAAATTCAAAACAAAAAGGTGTTTTGAACTGTAAAATCAAAACAGTTTGTCCAGATAAACCTTCCAATTTTTTTGAAACTTTTTTCTGTTTTTTCCCCCTTCCCCTGGCTGAAACAATTGGCAGATTCAAGTTGAAGTCATAAATAGGTTTGATAAACCCAAATCTACATTTTTGCACCCCCCCCCCCAAGGTCTTGTGTGAAAAATTTCACCCAGCTCTACAGGTGGGAAGCTACCGGTCTCCTGCTACATACCTCTGATTATGTATCTATACACACCTTTCTACATCTGCATCCTCTTTCTCCCCTGCAACCTCTCCTCCTCCTGCTATCCCTTTTTCCCTTTCGCCCACTACTCTTCCTCTATTGCCTTCCCCTCCCATCTTATGTCCCTTTCCCCCACCCTCCTCTCCTTTCAGCCGCTTACCTTCTATCTCTGCTCTACCCATTCCTTGTCTTCTTCCTAGTTATAATTCACTTCCCCTAATTCACCTGGCTCAGTAAGCTTCCTACTCCCTAGCAACAATGTTGATGAACATCCCATTTTCACAAAACTCTGGGTTTTTTGTGAAGAAAATAAGTAAGATCAGATAAAATCCCTGTCACGGGGTGACACTGGCCTTTTAAGGGTACATCTATCCAGCGCATGGCCGCGAGCATCCCAGCCCAGGTCAACAGACTTGGGTTCATAGGGTCATACTACCAGGCTAAAAATTGCTGTGTAGAATTTGAGGTTTGGGCTGGAGCTTGGGCTCTGAAGCCTAGGCAGAAAGCTGGCCTTGCTGCAACTTAAAAGTGTTGTCTTCACAGCTATTTTAGTACAGTAGTGTGATCCTCAATCTGTTGGCCCAGGCTCAGTGGCTCATTGCTGCTGGCTGTGTAGATATACCAGAGGAGAAAAGAGGCTTGTGCACCTGTGACTGGTCATTTGATACCCAATTAGGTTTAAGAGAGGTCACCTGGCCCCTAGAATGAAGCAGACCTGGTGAGAGACAGCCTTGGAGAGTCAGGAAGGGCAGATGAATGCTGCCTGAATCAAAGAGCTGAAGGAGAACAGTAAGTGTGAGTCACCAGTAAGGAGCTTGGAGGAAGCTGTTGATGAGCACTGACTAAATCTGTGGACCCCTAAGAAGTGGGAGGCTCGCACAGTAGCCACAAGGAAAAGGGAAAGATCCAGTTTGGTCAAGGAAGCCAAGTTCAGAAGCAAGAGGGTTGTTGCAGGAGGGTAGGTCCCCTATGCAGGCATAGAACTCCAGGTAGGGAAGCTTGCAGGAGTGGAGCACTTGCAGAGACGGGGAGCACTCGGGGTGAAGACCTGAGTGAAGTGCTGTAGGAAGACTGGTCACTTTCAAGCAGGGGGACCTGAAAAGTGGAGACCTGGATCAGGGGCTATAAAGGAACTGAAAACATAGTGTTGCTATTGACTTTTTTGGGTGGGTGACTTGGAAATGTTGTCCCCAGAGAGGGCAATGGAAAACCCCTAATATCTTTATATGTTTACTGTGGGAATTGGAGAATGGTTTTACTACAAGATTTCTGGGGAACTATGAATAAATTATGACCGAGGTGGACTTTGTATCACACACTGAGTGACTGTTTCTTTCATGGGCAAAGAGAAACTGAGGCAGATACAGCCTGCCACAGGTCACTGCAGGTGGGGGTTGCCCTAGGACATTCATCCTCCATTTGTAGTTTTCACAGTAGTTTTGACGTTTAGTTTTTCTTTGTTGCCATTATCAACTTGTTTCCCTACATGTATCCATTTCATTAATGATGAGAGTACATTTATTATTCAAAAAATACCTCAAATCAGTGGATTCATTCATCCTTGGTTGCCTTGCTTTAAATAGGCCATATCCCTTCCTAGGGCTCTTCACCAGTCTAGTTAATATTCCTGCTTACTCAAGGTCAGCTTCCATCTCATTAGAATATGGCTGCAATAACTATTCTAATTAAAAAGCTCAATTAATCTGACTAGATTCAGTTAGTTTTCATCCAGTCTCTAACCTTCTGTTTATTTCAGTGGCAGGTAAGAAGGTGGTAGTGAAATAGCTTTTGCAGCAGTGGCATATATTTGATTTTATCATTAAGTCTTAGTTCTCAGATCTCATCTCATATTGGTGAAACTCAGGAGTAACTCCAATCAAGTGGTGGGGCCAATTTATCCCTGTGTCATAAGTGAGTTCAGCACAGGGCTTGAAGGCTTGATGCAGAAGTCCCACTCTAACTTTTATGTGGCTGCCAGTGACTCATAGAAACTATTGCAGCAGCCAGGAATAGCCAGTATGCAACAGCAATCTGGCCAGACCTCCTGCACCAGGGTCTCCTGTGGAGGAAGTGATAGAGTCCGCTAACCTGAATCTACAACAGGCAGGGATGTCCCATGTTGGTGGGAAGAGCCAGCTTGATGGTTCCGCCGCCATCACCAGAGCCAGCACAAATGAATTGGGGCTCAGTAGATTTATGCTGATGTGAAGCCAGTGTTAGTGGGCAGGTTTAGTTACAACCTCACATACGTAGGTGTAAATTGTGGATAATTCTGTTGAAGTCATAGGTGTTACAATGGTGTAAATCTGCAATGGGAGGTGAATTAAGCCTTTAGTCTGGCTTTGCACCAGCTCGTAGAGTTGAAACTGCTCAGTTGCAAACATGCAGACATGCCCTTCCTGCATCTGGTTACCACAGAGTATGATGCCATTTACCTGGTCATGAACTTCTAGTGGCTTATAATGCTACTAACCACAGTCCTTTCCTTTTTCACCTGAGATTTTGGTCTGGTTCATCAAGCTTCGTTTATCTGTTTTCTGTTGTTAGTCTCATGCCATTTATCTGGGGAATTATTATTGCAAACTACCAGCTGACATTTGTGGTCCCTTTTTATTTTTCATTTACAGTCTTCCCTTGGGTAAAATTATTCAGTCTCATTGTTTGTGGTGTCATTGGTATGCAGAAAATAGTCAAATATACTTTCCAGTCCCTACAGATCTTGTGAAGCAGTTGATGTTTTGCATAATTTTCTGTGTGATATTCAGTCATAGATGTCTTCAAATTCCCTTAAACCTAGTAGGCAAAATATAATCAAGCTCTTATTGAATGCCTGGGTTTCTATTCAAAGATTTCTAGTGTTGCACCTCAGAAGTAGACCATCTAGAAAAGAAATAGCAACTGTTTGCTTTTTTGTTGTTATAGATTTTGCTTAACTGTTTTGGCACTGTGGTTATCTTTGGTTTATTTTGGCTTTTTAGCCTTATGTTTGACCATTCAAGAATTTTTTTTTAAATAGTCTGACCTTTTTTACAAAAAAAAAAAAAGCTCATGGTTTTAACCTTTATCAACAAGGAAAATGGCCTTCTTATATGATCAGTGCAGTCTCTTCAGTACCACCTAGGTTTAGCTGTGTACAGTTTGAAGGTTATGTGCAAATCGTCTCAAAAACTTTTGTTAATGCATGATTCTCATCTCACTTGCACTGCTTTTATACCATGATTCCACTGACTTATCAGGGTTACTCCAGAGTTACACTTGTGTAAGAGGCGAATCAGGCCCTATACGCCTCTAACTTTTTAAGGATGCTTGTTCATATTGGTATAAGCAGCAAATGTTGGGGTGGTGGAAATGGAAAAAGAGATCCTTGGAGATGCAACTACTTTCCCCTGTTCCTTTTGCACCCCATTTCTAGCTGTTCTCAAACACTCCATTCTCCATGGATCACCCAGAGCCAGATGCACAGAATGAGACTGATCTGGTGTCAAGGGTCATTGTCAGTATATTTTAATTGACCTACACACACACATGCACACACACATTAACTGACCTATCTCAGTAGTCAACTCCTTGCTGGACTGTTTGTGGGGACCTTCACAGCTGGTATCTAGTCTCCCAATAGTTTTGGGGTAAAATAATGCAGAGCTGGAATATGACTCTTATAATGCAAGTATGAAATATGTGCTCAGTAAAATATGTAACTGACTAACATTTTCAGAAGAAAAGATTCTTCCTAACAGCTAGAAATACTGTAATTACATGTAAGGAGGTACCTCTTAATCCAAAATCTATAGGTACGCTGCCAGGTATCTTGTAAAATCTGCTTTTGTGTATGTGTGCTCATACATTGTAAGAGGTTTTTCAGGCTATGCAGAGAGCCATATGGGAGCATCTCAAATTAGCCAAGCCCTTACATTCCAATTATTTTTAGAAAGCTGCAAGATAATTGCATTCATGGTTGAAGTATGTGTAAGGACAATGAATGATTTACACTAGTCAGAGTAATAACGCTGAAATATTAGCAAGGATAACGTATGATGCCATAGTTCATTTACTACTTATTTTAAATCTTTTTTTTTAAGAAAATCTTCTACCTATCTCACTAACACCTTTCCATAATGTCTGTTTCCTCCCTCCTCCACTCAGTTGTTCGATGCTACACCCAGGCTCTTATTTTATATATTTCATTTAATATTAATATGAGTATTATTAAAAATCTTGTGTAACAACCCACTATTGTTAACCTTATCACCATCCTATCGGCTGCTTGCTTCTGTTCTATGAGTTTGCAGTTGTTCACATACTATCCAAAGGAGCAATCTCTGTTTTGGTCAAGTACTGAACAGTTTCTTCATTTTGCTTTACAAAATGACTTTTTCTATAAATTGTCATCTCAGAGTTGGAACTGGGCAGCTGGGGGATGGAGTTAAAAATGGCATGGGCTTCACCTTCAATAAAATACATCTAATGAGACCCAGAAGGAAGAACAAAATGTACATAAGAAAGCCATGATATTGGCCGAAACCAAACTTATCAGTTGGGAAAACACAGGACTTTGTGGGATAAAACTGTAGAGCCTTATGCTTGCATTTATAAGAGAAACAAACATGTTTGTTGAATCTATAAGGACCATGAATTTATTGGTATTAAGTCTGCAGTTTTGAGCGCTGCTATGAATCTACTATGGTAAACTGTGGGGTTCTTTGTATTCATGGCACATATCCAGTCTCCCTTTTTTGGGGGTGGGGGGGGAGGTTATACTATTGCCCTAATTTAGACTAAATTGCTATTATTTGACTGAAATATGTCCTATAAACTAGAACACATTGGATATTGACTTTTCCCTTGGAAAGACCAATTCATTATCTAGCAGGAATTACACTATAGTAAATGTCCACAAGAAAACAGACTCTTTAGTATTGTATAATTCCTGTTGAAAACTGAGGTTTACAATAGCAGTTATGCCTTTCACACCTTGCCTTCTGTTAACTCTGATACCTTCAATTACTGGTGCTAGATGCTCCCTCTCAGGCATTGTTGTTTAAATAATGTCTGTAATCTAATTTAAACTAGCTGTGAGTGATAAACCATTTGAACAATCACTGCTACTAGTTTGCTAAAAGTGGCATCACATTTTCTAATTTTCTGATGCCAAGTGCAGCCGTCAAACAAGTGGTGGAAATTGACCTTGGAAACTTTGCTGGGGGTGTTAAGAGCTCTAACAAAAATATATAGAACTGCACAACTTCAGGAATGAAAATGTTGTAGTCTTTTACTTTATCTATCTATCAAAAATCAAAACTAATGGGATTGGATCCTCATCTGTGCTCTGTTCATAGTTGATATAATGGAGCAGGACAGGAAAGATGGCTCTAAATCATTGGTATGCCTCCCCACTTGGGCTTCCTGGGGTCTGAATTAGCCCCTGGTATAAGCTAGAGCAACTCTGTGTTCACTCCAATTTATGGTAACAGAAATAGTCCAGTAGCCCAGACTGCTGGAGGGCAGGACTCTCTGGCCCTTGCCACAACCCAGTCTTCCGAGAATGCCACTAAGCAAAGAGCAGAGGGATCAGGTGACATAAATCAAGTTAAAAGCCACCAGGTGATTTCCTTACATCAGAGCAATCCCATGTTGTGCAGTGCAAAGGAGATTTAACAAGGGCGAAGAGTGTGTGTGTGTGTGTGTGTGAGAGAGAGAGAGAGAGAGAGAGTGTGTGTGTGTGTGTGTGTGTGTGTGTGTGTGTGTTTGTGTGTGAGAGAGAGAGAGAGAGTGTGTGTGTGTGTGTGTATATACACACACATGCATTGTCTGGGTTTGGGCACAAAAATTAAAACAAACAAGACGCCCATAAAATCAGCCAAATTATTGGGAGGCAATTTTGGAGACAACCTCTAAAGCTCAGGACCATTCTATCATCAGCATCCTGAACCACATCCAGGAGAATATAGGAAGGTAATACAGAGATGTTCATATCAGCCTGTTCCACTTTACAGCTGGGCAGCCACCACATTCAACATGGCTTTTAGCCTCAGAAAGATCTTAGAGGAGCCCCCAAGTACAGTGCACAGCAGCAGTCCAGCCTAGAAGTGACAAAAGCATGGTTAATCTTAGAATTTTAGGACTGGAAGGGACCTTGAGAGGCCTTCTAGACTAGTCCCCTACATTCAAAGCAGGGCTAAGTATTATCTAGACCATTCCTGACAGGTAAAAATCTCCACTAACAGAGATTCCACAGCCTCCATTGGCAATTTTATTCCAGTGCTTAACTATCCTGACACTTAGGATTTTTTTTCCTAAAGTCCATCCTAAACCACCCATGCTGCAATTTAAGTCCATTGCTTCTTGTCGTATCCTCAGAGGTTAAAGAGAACAATTTTTCTCCTTCCTCCTTATTAACAACTTTTTTATGTACTTGAAAACTGTTATTATGTTCCCCCTTCCATCTAGCTCTATTTCAGCTCTACTCTAGACCTACCAGCCTTATTAATGCATGAGAAAAGACAGGAAAAGGGTGATTTAAAGCATGAATATAGGATCCCATCATTTACATTACTGCAGAAACATATTTGTGGCACTGAACCATATGTGGCATTATATGTCTTCTGCAGTTCATTAACCACCAAAGAGAGAAACCTATTTGGTGAACCACAAAAAATACTTATTCCAATTTTCCTCCAGTTACATTATTATCTCTCCTATATGACAGAATTTTAAAAAAGATTCTACAACAAACCCAAAATTGTGAATTAGAGTACCATCCTTCTCATGAAATCACAATGGTATCACCATTTCAATAGCATTCTTTTGAGTGTGGGTCTCAATAAACGGACATTATGAGGATGATAAATAGAGGCTTTTCTAACATGCAGAATTCTTATCAAATGTGCCTCTAAAGACAATACAGCATCCAGAGGTTTTTAATTTGAGGAGGGGGTAATCATTTTTTAAAGAAGCATGAATGCAGATCCAACCAATCTCCCACGTTAACTCTTAGTAATATTGTTTTATTGATTATCTTAAAACTCCATTCAATCCAAGCCTCATGCAAACAGATCAATCATAGCTGTAACAGCTCTATCTAAGGTAGAAGGAAGCATGAAATCTTTGTTTTATCCATATAAACTTGAAATCCTAAATACATAGACAGCAGCCTGCACTTTATTGTATATGCTAAAGATCAAGGGCCAAAATTTCCAATGTGATTAGTAATTGTGGGTGCCTCCTTTTTTTTGGTTCGACACATTAAAGAGAGCTGAATTTTAGAGGCTGGGTCTTCAGCACTTTAAAAAACTCAGACCCTTTTAAGTCTTTCAAGTGGGGCACCAAAGAATCACTACTTACTTTTGGCCAAACATCCTAATATTAAAACTTGTGGTGCACCTTAAGGAGAAGCAGAAGTAAAGGCCTCTGATGATGATGTCACTACTGATCACTAAGGACTGGTCTACGCTTTGGGGGGAGGGGCGAGGATCGATCTAAGATACGCAACTTCAGCTACGCTATTTGTGTAGCTGAAGTCGAAGTATCTTAGTTCGACTTACCTGGCGGCCTCATGGCAGCAAGTCAACTGCCGTGGCTCCCCCATCTACTCCACTTACTCCTCCTGCTGAGGCGGAGTACGGGCGGTGATTCGGGGACTGATTTATCGCATCTAGATAAGACTTGGTAAATTGATTCCTGATAGATCGATTACTACTCGCTGATCCGGTGAGCAGTGTAGGTGTGGCCTAAGAGGAAGTGAACCTGTCCTTATTCCAGACAGTACCATAATAGACAGGAAGTAAACTAAAATAACATTGTAATCAGCAGTATCAAAGGCTGCCAAAAGTCTGAAAGGGATATCATGTCTGGTGCAACGCAAAAGAAATCATTATAAACTTAAATACTGTCAAACTTTTAAAGAGATGTTCTCTTTTTCTCTACATATGTTGTTTAACCAAAAATGTTATGTTATGAACTGGAAAATCATCCAGATGTGTTTCTAAATTTATATCCACCTGCTTATTATCAAGAAATTAAAACAATATTTGACACACAAATTTGACTTCCTTTTTAGAGACTCACAGCAAGGATTACTTGAAGAGCTGGTTAGAAAATGTTTTTTTTTTTAGTTTTTGGTGTGTTTTGTTTGTTTTGTTCTCCTGCAGACTTTCAACAAAAACAAAAATGATCATTTGCATTGACATATTTCTTCAAAAGTTAAAGTTTGTAATAAAATTGAAAAACCCCAGACAGAATGTTTTGGCTATCAGTTACTGAAAATAGTAGTAATAAAAAAATATTTTTAGGGAGCAGAGTTCAGTTTCTTAACAACACTACCAAATTTTTTTTGTTGACATTGGACACTTCCTGCAGAAATTTCCATTCTGACTAAAAGGCCATCATCTTAAAAATAAAAATAAAAATTCAAACCCAAAACTTTTACCAGTTGCTTTTATAATATGCTCCCTCTGCTGATTCTGCAACATCGCTTACCAGGTTAACAATAGCCTCTTACTTGGGTCTACATCAGTAATACTGGTGCATAAAGCAAAGATGAAAATAGCCATTTTAATATCATCTCTCTTTTAAACACAGGAACAAAATCAGGGCCAAATCTACAACAAGCCTCCAGTAGATGGCTTGCAACATTTTTATTTGCCCATGTTTCTTCATGCACACACTCATACTAGTACGTGAACGTCCGATAGTTGTAGGTCTCACTACCTAATTTATGCAAGCAAATGTGAGCTCTGCAGAATGCACACAAAGGTCACTTGAAAATGTGATTATCTGATGGAAATGCATTTCCCTACCAACTATGCTTTCTATTTGAAAACTTCTAAAAGGCAACTAAGCCCTGTATTTAAAAAAAGATAATTTATATATATTCTTCACTTCATCCTAACTTGACTGCTTCTGATTTTTTTTTTAATGAGTATTCCAGTAACTTCCCTTGAATGTTGCTTTTTAAGTACAGAATTCATAAGGTGATGAAAATAGCTTCCCAGACTAGGTGAGTCTTTCCATTGTATTACCCCTGTTTGAAAAGAACCTAATTGGCTTATAGTAATAATACGTTAGATTTTAAAGTCCTGATACCAACTTACAAGGCTTTGCATGTCTTGGTTCTGTCTTCTGGAGACTTAATCAAGGGGCTTTGTTCCGCTTCTTAAATAGCTTTTATCTATTCTACTTGTACAGCCAATCTAATGGGTCATATTCATTTACTCACTGTACTCCACAGCAATGAAATGTGATTCCTTTATGTTTTACAACCCCCAAATGCTGTCTATTTTTAGGTCAAAATAAAAAATCCATTTGTCTTATTTAGCTTTTTAAATATTTATTTTACTGGATTTTACAATCTTTGTGCATTTGCCCTAGGGCATTTGTACAAAACGTGCTGTTGAAATGTGCATATGTTTGATTTGATTTTTAAGGCTGACACAACAGGACTCAGGTTTCACTCTCTGCAAAACTACAGGAAAATGATCCAGACATAGTAGAGAAAAGGGAATATTGCGTTTGCAGTGCAGGAAGAATTAGCATTCCATTAAAAAGGAGAACATGATGAAACATTAAAAAAAAAATAGGCCAGATTCTCAGCTGGAGCGATGCCAATTTATGCTAGCTGAGAATCTGTCCCAGTATTTTTACTGCAGTCTGTAACCTGGGGAGTGAGCAGTATAAAGACAAACCAGCAGCTCTTTATTTCTTTTTCAGCTGAATTCCTACATGGATAAAAATGATGATTATTATAACTGAGATGCAACAATAGACTCCCTAGCAGAAGCCTTCCTAAGACATCCCCTCAATAGACCAGTAGTAAACTAACATAGTATTAGGGATGGAAAAATTGGTCTCCAGGACCAGGCTAATTGAACACTGTAATCCTGATTCTGCAGTCCTTATTTAGGTGGAATAATACTTACTCATATAAGTAGTCCCATTGATGCCTTTATAACCTTTATATGCTTTCGTAGTGGGTCAGATCTTAAAGTCATGACTCAGTTTTTACTCAGTCAGAATTCTCACTGTAACCTATCTTGTCTCTTTCCTAGTCTGGGACCAACACTGCAAAGTTTGCAATCAAGGGAGTTTTGCTTGAGTAAGGATTTAGTAAAAACTGAGGGCAGCAGGATTTGAGCCTGTGACAGTAGCTTTGGAGAAGGCTATGCTTCCTGCCCTCTCAGCTAGAAGTTGGGTATTGTGAGGGAGCCAGTTATTCCAAGAAAGTTGGCAAGCAAGCACAACAAAAATAATAGAATTAAAAGGGAGGAAGGACTTTTTGTAATTAAAATGGCAAGTACTGGCATTTCTAGTATGTGGCAGAGATCCTGCACATTTCACTCCTGAGTAACAAAGAAAAGAGCTGTGTATGTCACCATGGAAATGTGAATGGAGCTCCTTTTACAAACAGAAATTTATGCCATCCCTTTCTACTCACGCTGTTTTGTAGTGGGGTAGAAGAGAAGAGGGGTATATCTGTAATAGAAAAGATACGAAAATGTTATTGTATTACTTTGATGCCATAATATTTTATTATGTTATACATTAATATTCAGTTTGTGTAATGCAGGACAAAAATTCTAATTGTGTGCACTTTTTAAACTCCTCAATGAAAAAATACAGTTTTAGTAATCAACAACATAAAATGGCAGAGATCTAAGTTGGAACAAACAGCTTAGAATGAAATACAAAAAAGGTCAACTGTATAATATCAGTAGGGTGTCCCCCCCCTTACCTAAAAAACTACATTTCAGATTTCCAAAAGTCTTTTATTTTATATAATCTCCTATTTATTTTGTGTCACATTTTAAAAGGTTTGTTTAACTACAGTAAGTATAGAAATGTATTACTTATACAATGCACCATTAAAGTAGGAAAGTGAATAGATAACAGTTCATAAATGCAGTTTCCCATACATTATTATCAGCTATTTTATAATAGTGATCCTAAGGAAATGGAATAATTATCTTACTTTTCCTCTGTCTTCTCCATGGAAGAAGAGGAAGGGTTATTACTTGTTTCTGCTGTGTCTGGAGAGGAAGCTGTATGGTGTGCAAAGACAAGACAGAGAGGCTATCCTGTTCTTCTTTATAGCAGTTCTGTGATGTAGTCGGGGTGGCTCCAGGCCCCAGCATGCCAAGCACGTGCTTGGGGCGGCAAGCCACGGGGGGTGCTCTGCCAGTTGCCATAAGGGCGGCAGGCAGGTTGCCTTCGGTGGCTTGCCTGCGGAGGGTCTGCTGATCCCGCGGCTTCGGAGGACCTCCCGCAGGCAAAGCGCGGGACCAGCGGACCCTCCTCAGGCAAGCCGCCGAAGGCAGCCTGCCTGCCGTGCTTGGGGCGGCAAAATGCCTAGAGTCACCCCTGGATGTAGTTGCAGGGAGAGACTAACTAGGAAGCTGCCAAGTTAATGGAACTCCTGTGCAGTTGGAATTACAAGGTAATCAAGTGGGGAAATGGGTCCAGAAAGAGAACCGGTATTTTGGGGAGTGGGGAAGAGACTGCTAGAACAGCATATTTTATCCTGTTCTCCCATCCCCAGGAAATCACAGTCAACATTTTTAAAAGTACAACATGGTGCTGAGGTGGAGAACCTGCCAAAAGGAGCAGATTCTGATTTCATTACTTGCTTCAATATCTAAGTTCTAGTGAAATGCTATGGTGTTTTGCCATTGTTAAGGTAACTTAATAAGACTGTTGTCGTCAGATTTAGTGGACATCATGGATTTGTAGGCCAGGCCACTTGCCTTGGACAGACTGTAGGGAAAATGCAAGACTGGTAAGGACACTTCTGTACAGCATGTAGGCAAATCTAACTCTGAAACTTTTCATTGTTTCTCCCTGAACTGGCTTCTCTCTTTACTTAAGATAGCAGAATCTTCACTGTGGTTGTACATGTTCTTCCCAGAGAAGGTAATAAAAAAGCAATATTAATCATAAACTCAAAAACTCTTGGCTAACTTCACACTTTTAGAATAGATATGTAGGTTTTCTAGTCCCCCTTTCTGCACTGCAGAGCCAGATGAATATCATAAAATATTTTCCATAAGCAGTTGCTTGAATTTAAAAAAGGCATTCACATTGGTTATTCTTACACAAATGATGTAGGAAGTGCATTTCTAGCTCATAAGCTTGACGATTTGAATCAAAAGTAGAATATTTAATTGTAGATAAGCAAAAGGGATGAGGTTTGCAAAACCCCGTGCCAGACTCATTGTAGAGAGGCAGTTAAACCAAACAAGGATCTGACCACAAACTTCACAACTACGACCATATTTACACAGACTTAAATTCTATGACTGATATGAGGAAAATTAAGTTTAAATTGTACCCCAAGCAAATAAATGTTACAGTAGCCCATATTTTTTTTCTAGGAATGAGGTTTAGAGAAAGTATTGTGGCTCAGAATGGAAAATGTGAATATTCCCTAATCCTGCTTATTTTCTACCTTTCCCAAACACATAAGAGCTCAGTAGCTTCTTCAAAGCATGCTCCTGATTTATTTTCATACACTCAGAGAACAGAAATAGAACAAAATGATTTACAGATCAATAACACCTAACCCACACCACTCAAATTTTGAATATGAAGTTTAAAACATTTTCACGGAACAGTTTTTTTTTTTTTGATCAATGCACAGTGTAATTTATTTTAAAAGTTGCAAAAACAATTGAGTAATTTTGAATAACAAAGAAATTAATAGAAATCGTGAGCTGCTTGAGGAACTTCCATTATCAGAAAAAAATCACTAAATGAGTAATTACGTCTCAAGGATAATTATTAAGATTGCCTGGCACCTATATTGGCTCATTAAAACTCATTCAGGAGTGACCATTACCATATTTATTATGCATGTTCATAAGTCTCAAATTTTTGATTTGGGCAAAATTCAGTTTAGGAAGGATTACGAAAAAGGCAGAGTACTAAAAGACAATAATATCCACTTATATTTTATATAATTCTTTTTGCCACAATGGCAACAAGGTAATGTTCTATGTTTTAACCCATTATTGAAATGCAGCCAGCTTTGAAATGAAACAGGGCTGCTCTTCAATACCATATAACAATACTACACAATAGTAAATAGAAAGCATTTACTTTATCTAGTTGAAAATATAGGATCATTTTAGGTAGGCAGAATGTTGAAAATTGGCTAGGACACAACTACTCCTATGAAAAATTTCATGGGAGCTTTAATGACATGTTAGCAGAGACCTCTATTTTTATGTCTCTGCTAAATTTGGCACTTAAAGCATAGTAATAACCCTTTAGCATTATAATAGAGTATTCGTTCAATCAATATCTACTCAGAGTACAATACTACCTCCTGCATTTGGAATAGTACACTTTCTACAGAACCTAGATTTTCATTGACTTCTCCTAGTCAAATAATAAGACTGGTATTGCTTAGTTTATGAAATTGTTATAAGTACATGGACATCACTTACTGTATTGAATTTATCCTAATACACAGATGGGCCAAATAGTGGACTATTTTGTAGAAACTTTGCAGTGAATAATGTACCCAACATCTTTGTGTGACACTAAAAATCCCAGGATTTTGCTAGGACAAAAAAATGACTCTTGGATGAAACATTCTTTTGAATTTACAAAATAGGATGTGCCATAAAAACTGGTGACTGTTATCCATACGTAAAGGTCTGATAGCCAGTTGATGCACAAGTAATTTTCCAATGAATCTGTTCTTAGTGGGAGTTACCCACATAAATCTTTTGCTCATCAGTGGGAGGATAGACCACATATGGCACATGGCTCATTTCTTAAACTTATTATTCTTTTGTAGTGTAATAATGGTATGGGTGGAAATGCAGGTGCAGGCACATCTGTGAATGGCAACGGCAGCTACTTTGGCAAGGCTAGAAAACTCTCAATGAACTATACAGCTAGAGAGTTTGTCACCGGAATAATTGTATCAAGAAGTTCCAACTCATTGAATCTGTCCTTTCCATATGCTTGAACATCTGGAATATGAAGCAGTTCTATATATGTGTACATATGTTGATAGGAAAAACAGTTGTACTGACTTCCACCTACTGCAAACTAGTATCCCATTAACTTACCATTTTCTTTGTTTAAATGCCCAGGGGATACCTCAGAGCCAAAAAACTGACAAATCAGTGGTCTAAAAAGATTTATGGAGGAAACTAAAATGAAGTCTTTGAAAATAATGTAAAAAAGAGCATGAAGTTTTTCTAAGGACTGCTTTTCAACAATTCAATTGTTCAGATGAAGTGAGGTGAAAGATGTTGAATATTCATATGTGTAACGTTTCTTTCAGCCACATAGAGACAACCATTGACACCCGGGTAAATATGAAGTAAGTCTATTGCAGTCAATGGAATTACTCCAGATTTATGTTGGTGTAACTGAGATCAGAATCTGCCACACTTAAAGTCCCAACCCATTCTTACCTCCACTATTAAAAAAAATCTGTAGGATTTTTGGAGTAGTATTCACAAATAAAAGAAGCTAAGCTCCGTATTCATTCACACAGCTCATTTCTGATTTAAATCTACAAAGATTAGCATAGTGAGCTATACTAAATTAATAGAAAACCTAGCCTCATTGCACTACATTGTCAGAAAAAGTCTCATTCATTTTGTTGGCACCAGAAATGCTCACAGTACACTTCACAAGAAGGTATTCTCATCTGAGATATTGCATAACTAAATTCATTTATAAAGTGAACATAAAATAGTCCCCTTACATCTCTTCTTCTTTCTCTAAGGTGGATGGTGACAGCACTAAGAAAGGGTAAGTAGACTGAAGCTGGCTTTGTAGCATAACTGAGATCTCAGATATGTGTTGTTTATAGGAGAAAACATTGTAGCATCTACCACATCAAATCAAATCCAGTTCTCAAATGTAATTACTCTAAGTACAATTACGGAAGAAAAAAGAATCCTGTTAGTTTTGAAGACTTGATTTGTAACTATTTTTTTCTCTCTTTCTAGTTTGTTTGGTTTTGGCTTTATTTCCTACACCACTTTTTAAAATAAAGTTATATTGATTTCTAAATTGAAGTAATTTTTGAAATTGAAGCTACAAGTACATGTGGCAGAAGCACAAGATAGTCTTTGGCACTGCATAGAATCATAGAATATCAGGGTTGGAAGGGACCTCAGGAGCTCATCTAGTCCAGCCTCCTGCTCAAAGCAGGACCAATCCCCAAATAAATCATCCCAGCCAGGGCTTTGTCAAGCCTGACCTTAAAAACCTCTAAGGAAGGAGATTCCACCACCTCCCTAGGTAATCCATTCCAGTGCTTCACCACCCTCCTAGTGAAAAAGTTTTTCCTAATATTCAACCTCAACCTTCCCCACTGCAACTTGAGACCATTACTCCTTGTTCTGTAATGGCTATGCATGGGGAGGAGACGGTGCAAGGAGCTTCCTTCTGCTGTGCACAGGATCCAAGTTTAGAGAGGGAGGCCATCTCAAGAGATGGGCAGTAGATGTTCAGGGGAACAAGACTGAGACAGAGGAATTTGTTGGGGGAGTCTGAAAAAGTTAGGCTTGCTTAATTACCATGGGAAGACTTTAGATAAAATATACATGTAAACCATTGTTTTAAAAACTTTTCTGTCTTATGCTTTACTCCTACTGCTAAATGAACAAACTTTGGCTTAAGAAGCTACCTAATCGTTGTATACCCCGGTCACAGACTCCCAAAGGAAAGAACAGCAGGTGCTAGAACTCAGACTCGCTGGGTAAGCAGGCTGGATACACAAGGTACTGTAGCCCAGGGACAGATCTCAGAGTGGGAGAATTGTGAGGTAGGTAAAGTCATGAGATTTGACACCTAAGGAAGTGTGCTCAGTGAGCCCAGAAAGGAGACTGAGGTGTAGTTAGCCCTATAACCATGACACAGATGCCTGTACAGTCTGAGCTATCCCTGGGGTGAAGGCTCATCCATCCAGTCCATCCTCAAGCACTTCCCACCCACAATGGGCAGTGGCGTAACTAGTTAAGTTCCACTCTTAAGATTAAAGACCAATATTCTTCCTATCTGTTTTCTGATAAGCAGTGAATCCACCCTTGTGAGGTTATGGCTGCTGTCATAAACAGATAAGAAAAGTTAATAGCACAGAAGTACTTTATATCTCTTTGACTGTAAAAGGTTAACAAGTTCAGTTAGCCTGGCTGTCACCTGACCAGAGGACCAATCAGAGGACAGGATACTTTCAAATCTTGAGGGAGGGAAGTTTTTGTGCTGTGCTGTTAGTTTTGGTTGTTGTTCACTCTGGGGGCTCAGAGGGATCAGATGTGCAACCAGGTTTCTCTCCAGTCTCCCTGATACAGTTTCTTATAGATCCAGAATAGTGAGTACGAGGTAGATAAAGCGAGTTAGACTTATGTTTGTTTTCTTTATATGCAAATGTGTATTTGGTTGGAAGGAGTTCAAATGTGTATTTTGCTGAAAAGATTCTAATTTGTACTTGTATACTTAGACTGGGAGGGTATTCCCAGTGTCTATAGCTGAAAGACCCTGTACCTATTCCATTTTTTAAAATTTACAAAGATAATTTTTACTGTTTTTTCTTTCTTTAATTGTTTAAGAACCTAATTGTTTTTTTATTCTGGTGAGACCCCAGAGGACTGGGTCTGGATTCACCAGGGAATTGGTGGGGAGAAAGGAGGGAAGAGAGGGAGAGAGGCTGATTTCTCTCTGTGCCAGGATTACTTTCTCTCAGGAAGAGTCTGGGAGGGGGAAAGAGAAGGAGGGAGGAAGGTGAATTGTCCTCTCTCTTTTGAGATTCAAGGAGTTTGAATCACAGTGATCTTCCAGGGTAACCCAGGGAGGGGAAGCCTGGGAGAGGCAACAGTGACGGAAAGGGTTTACTTTCCTTGTGTTAAGATCCAGAGGGTCTGGGTCTTGGGGGTCCCTGGGCAAGGTTTTGTGGGGACCAGAGTGTACCAGGCACTGGAATTCCTGGTTGGTGGCAGCGCTACAGGTTCTAAGATGGTAATTGAGCTTAGAGGAATTCATGCTGGTACCCCATCTTCTGGACGCTAAGGTTCAGAGTGGGGAATTGTACCATGACAGCTGCTCTCTACCCCCATTCACTAATGGAAACACAGGGTGCTCACCATCTCATGGGATTAAGTCCATTATACCAAGGATTATATGATATAGATAAAGTGCTCCAGGAAGTATAGAGATGCCACACTTCCTGTATACTCTAGATATAGTCTTTGGTGTAGCCGGTGATACTTCCTTCTGGAGCCAAAACAAAGAAGCCCAGGATAGGAACATCACCAGCTGCAGTCACATAGAGCAGTGGGAAGTTTAGTTGCCTCATTTCTGTAAATAGCTCCTGTTCATAATAAAGGGTTTATTTTGACAGTGGTCATCAGTAAGGTACTCTGTGGTACTGGGATGGGAGGCACAGTGTTCTGAGAGACCCAGTGGGAGGGGTAACATTGAAATGGCTGCGACAGACCCTGTGCCACTGCAAGTAAGTCCTCCCACCAGTCCTGAGACTCATGGGAAATGCTAACTATGCCTGGCAATGGTTCAGACAGCAATTTGAACTCTATCTAAAAGCCACTATGGATGTTATAGACCCTAAAGAGCTGTGTATGGAACATAAAGCGAATACTCCCACTTGTCCACAAGAAGTGAACTATTGCCTTAAATGGCAGGAATGACATTCTTCAACAAATTAGATACATCAGCAGGATTTTGGCAGTTCTCCTTAGGCATTGGGAGCTACAAGTTCAGAACCCTCAATGCACCATTTGGCAGATACTGCTTCCTAAGATAGCATTTAGGAATGTTTGGCTCCAGAAGTATTTTACTGTACAGTAATCCAGATGCTAGTGGGATGAGCAGGCATGACAGTGTACATTGATGACATAATTTGGGGCAGCACTGCCATTGAGGAGCATACTGAAAGTTGAGAGAGCTAGTAACCTTAAACTGAATAAGGCCAAATGTCAATTTCAAACGGAAATAACACACTTGAGAGAGAGAGAGGGAGAGAGACTGACCTCAAAAGGTATCTTGCCTGATGAATCAAAGATTCAGGCAATACTGAATACTAGGGAGTAGAGCGAACCCACAACTGGGCATCTTTATTTTTGAAAAAAGATGATTGAGAGTGGTGCAACCTGATAAATCTTCTTCTAATATGTTAAGGGGTCTTATAAAGAGGATGATGATTGACTGTTCTGCATGTCCATTGAAGGTAGGACAAAAATTGGCTTAATCTGCAGCAAGGGATATTAGAAAAAGCTTCTGAACTATAAGGATAGTTAAACACTGGAACAGACTTCCAAAGGAGGTTGTAGAATCCCTGTCACTGAAGGTTTTTAAGAACAGGTTAGACAAACATCTGATAAGGTCTAGGTGCACTTGGTCCCGCCTCTGTGCAGAGGGATGAACTAGATGCCCTCTGGAGGTATCTTCCAGCCCTACATTTCTATGATTCTATGAACATGCCAAGACCTGAAGATGATAAAGGAATTCAAAGGCTGGTAGGCTGCTGAATTATATCAGCAAATTCATACTTAACTATACCGCTCATGCAACTCACTGAAGACATCTCCTCCACAAGGTCACCAGTTGGGCATGGATAGCAGAACATGAAAAGGAGCTCAATGATTTAAAGCACATTCTGACATCTGCTCCAGTGCTGCAGGTTTTTGACCTCTTAAACACCAAACTCTCCACAGACATCTCGAAAGGAGGTTTGGGAGCAATACTATTAGTGTCATGGAGCTGACTGGTTGCCGGTCTCACATAAATCTAGGGCTATAATAGACACACAGAAATTGTAACTATGAACTGAATAAGAAACGTACATTACATACACCAGATGTAAATATTTCATGATTTTCTATATGGTCATAGCTTCAAAACAGATTACAAATCACTGACTGCAGGACACACAAAGGAATGCAGTGACTACTTTTGAAAATACAGAAGTATGTTGTGAACCTGAGAGTTCCAGTTGGGACACCACATAGCAATGACAGACACATTCCCAAGAGCATACTTTCCATCTGACAGTACTCAGCCTGGTGGTCTGGAACAAGCAGTAAACATACAGCACATGACACTTTTATGTTCACATATATCTCCAGATATGGGATAAATGGAAGCAGAAACAGCTAAAGATGGAATTCTTCAAGCAATAGTAAAGGAGGAGGAAAAAAATCAACATTTCCAACCTTCTTAGTCCCACTATAAAAATGAGCTCTCAGTGATCTCAGGCACGCTCTTCAAGGAGACAAAGACTGTGATTACTGCAGTGATGAGAGGAAATATTGGAATGAATATACAAAGGGCACCTGGGAATGACCAAATCAAAAAGGAGTGCTCAAAGTTGTATTTTGGCCACAGATGAACAGTGACAGCGAAGAAATGGTGAGAACACATCAGAAGTACAGCAACTCCCAACAGAAAGAACCAATGATACCGTGCAGTTCCATGAGACAGAATTAGAAATGACACATTCAGCCTGAGAAGATATCATCACCTGGTTACAATGGTCTACTTTACCCCTCTCCCCGAAGCAGTCACACCTGAAGATACTGAAGCAGCAACAGTTGTCAGGTACATTAAATCTGTGTTTGCATGTCATGAATTCCAACAGTAATAACTGACAAGGGACCATAGTTCAAGAATAAGGAATTCCTGGACTTTTTCTAAAATGCATAATTTTTACCACGAGACATCCAGTCTCAAATATCCTCAAATCAATGAATTTGTTGCATGTGGAATACAGATGGTGAAGAATTTGCTCAAAGAAGCCCTGGATGCAAGAGAAGATCCATATTTAGCATTACTCAGTTACAGAGCTACACTGCTGTAATGTGGAATATCACCTGTTGAATTCCTCTACAAGAAATACCTATAAATACTTGATGACAACAACAGAGTGACTAAGGAGTCTCTAATAGTGAGGAAAAGTCTAGGAAAGCAAAGTCAGTCAAAATATTACACTGAAGGAGCAAGACCTCTTACACAGTTTTAAAAAAATATGAATAAGACAAAAATATGAAAAAAACGAAGAATATGGCAGGATGGGCACTGCCCAGGGAAAGCTACAGTGATCAGAGAAGTCACCTCACTCATACTCAGCATTCACAGATGAAGGCAAAATCTTACAAAAAAATAGTAAGCATCTGCTCAAGATTCCTGACCAATTGGCTGAGACAAATGAAATGAGAGTAGACACACAAGGTGAAACCAGTCACAGTCTGACCCTGTTATTAATCATGAGTCTGAACGGTCTGTTGCAGACAAGGACTTGCCTTGAGGGTTTGCAGTACAGCAGATCAGGAAGATTGCTGAATAGGCTGATTGAAATATGTTGTGTTTAGGCAACCTGAAGGGATGTTAAGTTGATTATTGTGTCTGGTATAGTTTGTTTAATAGTGTTTTAGTTCAGTAAAGAGATCTTAAAAAAAATGGAAAATGTGCTATAGGCAGGCCCGGCTCCAGGCCCCAGCACGCCAAGTGCATGCTTGGGGCGGCATGCTGCGGGGGGCGCTCTGCCAGTTGCCGGGAGGGCGGCAGGCGGATCCAGTGGACCTCCCACAGGCGTCCCTGCAGAGGGTCCGCTGATCCCACGGCTCCGGTGGAGCATCTGCAGGCACGCCTGCGGGAGGTCCACTGGAGCCGCAGGACCGGCGGGCAGCAGAGCGCCCCCCGCGGCGTGCTGCCGTGCTTAGGGTGGTGAAATGGCTAGAGCCCGCGCTGGCTATAGGCTAAGTCATCCAGGAAGTGCAGAGATACCAAACTTCCTGTACACTCTTTATGTAGTCTTTGGTAGCCCATGACACTTGCTGCTGGGGCAGAAATGAAGAAGCCTGCAGAAGGTCAGTTGCAGATTGCAGCTACACAGAGTATTAGGAAGTTTGGATTCCTCATTTCTGTACACAGTTCCTGTTCATAATGAAGGGTTTATCTTCACACTGGTCTGCACACAGTAAGATACAACAAATGACACCCTTTGAAACCAAACTGTCTCCTTGCTTGTGATTTTGTATTTGCTAATCAGAGTATTATTTAAAAAGAAAAATCCTAGTATACTCTTGGGAAAACAATGCCTTTATTAAAAGTGACCGAATGTGTTCCAAGAGAGTGGGCCAATTTTTCTATTAATTGAAGTACCAAGGTATTAGAATGGAGTCTTTTGCCAAGGCTTTGAAGTCTCTGGCACACACAGCCACGCAGACAAATCTAATAAAGACTGCATTATTTGCATAATTAGTTTCTATAGAGAACAGGACTATTGCAGAGCAGTAGGTGTTTTCATAGTTTACAGAAGAGCAGAGAAAGGTCAAGAATTTGCTGTATGCCATGAGCTCGTGCTTGCGTGCTCACGCTCTCTCGCACTCTCTCTCTCTCTCTCTCTCGCACTCTCATATATATGTATTGTGAAATGACACTCCTGCTTCCAACACCTAAGGGACCTAGCACCCTGGTGATCTGTTTCAAAGTCCAGTGTTCCTAATAAGAATTCTGACCCCTTACACTTCACTTTCTCTTGCACTGATTGAAAACAGTGGAACAGCAGAGCTGTGGTTCTGCTGCATGTGGAAAGAGAAACTACAGAGGCCATGCAGACTGTAAACCCTCTAAGCTGCAAACCACTGCAGTTAAGTGGCTTTCTTCACAGCAATGCAGCCACTTTGGTGAGGCTGATTGGGCCAGTGTTGAAGTAGGAGCAAGACTGTAGTCTGCAGGGCTGTGAACTTGTATGTAGAAGCCATGGAGCAGCTACACTGTTGTTTTCTTCCTGGTCACAGGTTGGAAGAAGAGGGCAGGACCCATAAGTTCTATACAAAACCTGGTGCCTTATGCGTTGCATGAAGGATTTGTGGTCTATACGTACCAATGTCCTTAAAGTTCACCTTAATAATTTTTTATTTACTGTGACAAAGTTCCTCCTTTACCTTGGTGGGTCCTGCGCTTATTGGCAGATTTGCTCACCTCAGTGATCTTCCCCTCTGGTGGAACCCACAGTCTGGGTCAACTGCTCCTGTGTCTGATCAGGAGTTGCGAGGTTTGGGGGGAACCTGGGCCCACCTTCTACTCCGGGTTTCAGCCCAGGGCCCTGTGGATTGCAGCTGTCTATAGTCCTGTAGCAGCTGCATGACAGCTACAACTCCCTGGGCTACTTCTGCAGGGCCTCCTCCAAACACCTTCTTTATCCTCACCACAGGACCTTCCTCCTGGTGTCTGATAATGCTTGATTGTCTGATAATTCCTCAATCCTCCCGTAGCACACCCTCTCAGTCTCAGCTCCTTACACACACTCCTTCTCCTCTGGCTCCTCCCCCACCTGATTGGGGTGAGCTCCTTTTTTTAAACCCAGGTGCCCTGATTCGCCTGCCTTGATTGGCTGCAGGTGTTCTACTCAATGTAGCTATCTCCACTGCCTTCTAGAAAGATCTTAATTGGCCCCAGGTGCCTTGATTAACCTGGAGCAACTGCCATTTGGTTACCATAGTACTAGAGATTTGTTTAGCCTGGGGCTAACATACCTATTCCTCAGTACTTTACTGTAGCCATCTGGCCTTGCCCCATCACATTACATAAATCTCAGTTCACCGTCTTAAACTGTAGGCACATTACACACAAACCCTAAAGATAATTCCTGCATGTCCTAGATCTTTAAAAACAAAAATATGTTTTCTTTGTGATAACCAACAAAATCTCCCTCATGGCCTCCTTTATACTTCTTATTTACCTTTCTTTCCAGGAAAAGGTTGGTCATACTAGTGAATAGACCTGGCTGGAGGATGACAATTCCATTCTTGCAACAACTTTTGAGGGTTTGAAATTGGTTTTCATTTGGCATTGAAACAAAAGCAGAGTCTTTCAAACATTTTTCTGAAACAAAATTGTATCGAAACATCCATTTTTGGATTCAAAAGGTCAGGGGTCTTAATTCAACTCAAATGGCCAGAGAGCCTTGGACCTCAGAAAATATCTCCCCAAACTTTGAAACCAGGATAATTCTGTGAAACGTTGTAGCTTCCACAAGACAGCATATTTCAACAGAAACATATTTTGTCAAAAATGTTCCAATCAGCTCTACTAGTGAGTCCGAGAGTAAAATTTTCAAAAGCATCTAAGTGACATCAGAAATTGTCTCATTTTCAAAACAAATTTAGACATTTTGGAGCCCAAGTCCCCTTGACTTTCAATGGGATATTGGGACCTAAGCATTCTTGAAAATCCTACTAAGCACCTGTCTGGATCTTTAGGGCCCTAAATACCTTTTAAAAATCTGGTCCTAAGTGGTTTAAGATTCTTATTCCCATTTTCAAAAGTTCTTTTTATAAAAATTACATCAGTCCTTCTCTTTGGTTGTACTTTTAGTTGCATAAAACCCACCAAAGAAATCTTTCTAAGAAAATTCACGGAAACAGTTCACTGTGTATTAACATTCCTCATATCACTTTGTTTATATAATCAGTTATTGTAAGGACAAATCCTGAAGCCCTCACTCAGTCAAAACTCTCTCTGAAGTCATTAGACATTTGCCTGTGTATGAAATTAGTAATGCCTTCATTATTTGTCCCATTGTGTGGTTTGAATTCTGAGGGTCATATGACACTGCGGTGGAGAAGTCCTGCCAAATATAATCACTGTTCAAGTAACATTACTGTTTAATCATTATGTGCAAATGGCCTTAAATTCGTCTCTTACCACTGAAATATCTCCTTGCCATCTCATGTGTTGAGTTGTTTTGATATGTTTTCTAAGTGATGAGTGTGTTTCTGTTCCTATCATCCATGTGTGCTTCATTACTGGGCAGGAATGCTTAGCGTCTTTATGTGCATGTGCTCCACAGAATTCAGAGCTTGGCATACACTGCCCTAGCACCTCTCATGGAATGTCCTCTATTTCTGCCTCTGCAGATGTCAGTGGAATCATTTGTACTGTACTTGAAGGCTTGTGGACAATTTTTCAAACCTTGGAATGTTCGTTCTTCCCATTCCCAGTGGGACACAAAATGTCAAAGAAGAAACTTGCCTCTCCTTTCCCCACAACCCCCCATAAATATGTTACAATCACTTTGTGCAATGTTTCAAGGAATGATTTATGGTTGTGAGAGCAGCCTGCAGATATGTAAGTGACCTGTGCCACAGACACCATTTTCACTGCTCTGATTCTTTCCCATATGAGGTGTCAAGATAAATGCGTTCCTAGTGTTGCTCCATTAAATTGAATAGAACAACAACAGGGATGGATTTTGTCCCAACTATGTTTTAAAAAAATCCTACAACCAAACATATATAATAATCCAATAGAAACTGATAAGTCATTCTAAAAATGTCAAGGAACATAGGCTGCATTAGTTGGCAAAAAACATGTGCAAGAATTAACTTGTGCGATTGTAGGAACCTTAAGTAAGACATCTGATGGACTTGTGAATGCTGACCAGAGGGAGCTGCAGCAATATATCGCCAGACATTCTAAAGTCAGCTTTGAATATAGTTAGACCAATTCTCCAAATGGTGTAAATTATCATAGGACCATTGAAGTAAAGGGAGCTATGACGATTTGCACCAGCTGAGGTTTTGCCCCAGCATCTTTAGCAATCTTAGACCTATATCCTTCCATCATATGGGATAGGATTATAACAAATCTATTATGCTCAATGCAGAGGAAGATCAACTAATCTTGTGTAATGCTTCTAGGGCTCAATCCAGCACTTTGCAAGATTGAGTCTTCAGTATATTTATTTTAGTTTATTACAATGATATTTACAAATTTCAAACCTTCTTCTCATCTGTGTTAGATGATGGGTTTTGCCTTTCAATCTTTCTTTCATCAGGTGCATTATGTTGCCCAGTATCATGTCATTTATGCTAATAAAATGCATAGTCATGAATCTGCCTTGAGGAGGTTTTAAATAAGCCCTTGCACATTTATGAATTCAGATGAATATATCATTCTTAACGTCCTGTTTAGTTACATGTCAAATAATTGTCATTTAATGCAGTCATTTCAATTTCAAGAAGAGAAAACTTTTTGCTAAAACAATAGAAAGAATTGTAAAGGCACTGTAGAATAGAGGTGACTTTTTCTTTTTAAAAAAAATCTATTGTATATGGCATATACTTTTTACATTCTATATAACAGCAGTTCCTCCTGGAATATTTAAGGCTAGAATAAATGATCATTGTATAGCATATGGAGCACAATTATACCTCCTGCTGAGGGAGTGGGATGCTGGGGATGTGGACTAGGTATACTGACCAAACAGCGTTGACTGAAGAAACATACTGAAAAGCAGGATATTATTGTACAGCTGTAGGCACAATCTCCCAAGAGCGGCCCTGCTTGGGTTCAGAAGGCACAATGCTATGGATTGCCCAGAAAAACCTCAGTAGTTTCTACTACTTCCAGCAGTGCAAGCAAAATTATGGATGAGAGGAGAGAGCCATCTGCACCCTCTTTTGCAGTGGCGGATTTAGAGATAGTGGGGCCCTGTGTGCAGATTCATTTCAGGACCCAGCCAAGAAAAAGAACATTTTTATCTCTCCCTCCACCCCCCTGCTTTTCATTCTTTTTTTCTTCCTCCTCCTCCTATATTATAAGTAATAGGAAGTAAATGAAAATAAAGTGAGGTACTTTGATTGGGGCAGCGGGTTGCAGGGCAGGAGGAGGTGCAGGCTCTGGGCTCGGGCAGCGGGTTGGGGGTATGGAAGGGGTCAGGGAGGCGGGACTAACCTGGGGTAGTGTGGCTCTTAAAGCGACCAGCACACGCCTCTAGCAGTGTCTCCTAGGTAGGGGGGAGAGCCAGAGGGGTCTCTGTGCACTGCTGCCTGCTGGTGCCACCCCCACAGCTCCCACTGGGCGCAGTTCTCGGCCAATGGGAGCTGCAGAGTCAGCACTCAGGGCGGGGGCAATGCACAGGGGCCGCAGGAACATGCCGGCCACTTCCAGGAGTGGCATGGCAGGGAGACAGCGCAGTCAGGGAGCTGCTTAAGCCCTGCTGCGCTGCTGCTGGCACATCTCTGCATGCCCCTTGGAAGAAAGGGGCAGTGATTCTCCATGCACTGCTTGGGGTAGGGGCAGGGCGTAGATCCACCTGCCCCTGCCAGGGCCATGCAGAGACATGCCAGCAGCCGGATGCTTCTGGGAGTGGCATGGGGCCACTGGCCATGGAATGCAGGCAGCCTGCCTGCCTAAGCCCTGCTGCACTGCCGACCGGAACTTGGGGGCAGGTTGGCAGATGAGATTTTGGGGGTCGCCCTATCACCGCACTGTTTGTTTCATGGTAAATCCACCTCTGCTCTCTCATCTAGGGCCTGATACTGCAAGGGACTGAGAATCTCCTGAATAGTGCTGACTGCTTTCAGCTTCTGTTGACTTACATATAAACTGAGGTGCTCTGCACCTTTCAGAGCTAAACCCTGAGGACCATTTACAGCAGAATGTCCATAATGTGGCCCACAGTTAGTATGGTACAGAAAAAATGGGAGGAAGGAGATTATTCAAAGTCACTTTTATCTTTAAAGGCTAGACATACGTTTAGTCACTATTATTGGCTATGTACTGGCTGTAGGCCTTATCCAAACCCAGCGGGAGTCTTTCCATTGATTACAATGGACTTTGGATGAGGCCCTGTTTGACTGCTAGAACTGTCTGGAAAAAAAAATCTACAGAAAATTTTGACCTTTTTGTTGAAAAGAGAAGACTGAATTTTTTTCCCCCAAACCTGCCAAACACTTAAAAACTCTCAGATTTAAAACTGCAAAAACTGGAAAGTTTTGAGGTGTTTTTTGTTGTTTTTTTCAAACAAAAAAAAATAAAAATTCCAAGAGAGCTGATACCTTTTGCAAAAATTCTCATGTGGTCAAACACAATTTTCTGTTGAAAGAGTTCAATTAACAAAATGTAATTTAGCCCTAGTGACTGTCTGTAATGTAACTAGTCTGATGATGATTCTTTTTATTTTGAGGTTTGAGGTGTTAAGTTGTAATTGATGGGTAGATGAGAACTACTGAGTCCAGTGGCTGCTTTGCAAGGGGGAAGTAAGGACAGCTTGCTTGCTGTGGCAGTTCTCTTCTGTCTTCATTAATCTTTACCTAGTCAAATGACTTGTAATTTTTCAGTTGAGCTCCAATGGCCCAATTGTGTGAGGATTCAGCTAGCACCTCTGAGATGCCAAGTGCCTTCAGCATCCATGGGAGTGAATGAATGATTTTAATTTCTTTATGCAATGGTAGCCCTATGGGCCCCAACTAAGAACAGGGCCTTATTTGATAGACACAGAAAATCTTGCCCCAAATAGCTTCCAGTCTAAATAAACAAGCCAAATGAAGGGTGGGAGGGGAAACTGAGGCACAGAGCAATGAAGTGACTGATCTAAGGTCACACAGCAGGTTAGCAGCACAGTCACCACAAGAACCACAGTTTCCTGAGTTTCAGTTCAGTATCCTAACCACTAAACCATACTGTCTCCCTTTTAGAACTGATAAAGACCTTGAAAAATTGATGCCCCAATTTTCCAACAAGAGGATGCCAAGTATTGTATCTGAGAGTCACCATGTGGTATGGAACTCCCCTAAAGTAATTCCAATAGGGTAACTGGTTAATTATGTATTTCTAACTAAATACTCATGTAATTTTAAAGATGTAGTTTTCCCTAGGTGGACATAAATTTGAATGATAGATTGCATTAGGCAATTACCATTTTGAAGAATAGATGTTGTCACCATTCAAAGTGGGTACTTAGGACATATAATAGCAGTGTCACATTTGTCACAGCATCTAAGAGACAGGATGCTTAAGTGCAGCGGAAAGGCTATTAATGCAGAAAGGTTTTAAAACTGCCATCAGATCTCCTATAGTCAATACGAGTACTTTACATAAAAATTGCCTGCACTGATGATAAGGTAAGTTGTCTGAGCTCAAATCATTGAAGAACAATCAGATATGATAAATGATTGCCAGGCGCTACCACTTTCAAAGCAGACACAAATTTATAATAATGGAGGGAAGATTAATCAGACAGAAACTTTAAGGGGGAGACCCCTTGAAGTATTGTGTGATTCCTGGCAATTAGGCAATGTAAAAGGGAGCCTCACCTTTAGGGATAATACTGGGAAAATTCTCAGCTTTGGGTCTCAAGAATATAGTCAGAAATCTATCTACCTACAGTGGGCACAATCTACACAGAAAAGCAGTACAGTTCCCCTACTTTATTTCTGCTGGTTATTTGAATTCGCGGCATTGTCTTTACTGAGGTTCACCAAATGTTATCAAACCATGTTAGAAGATTTTCAAAGGTGCTGAGCACCTCCATTTCTCGCTGATTTCACTTGGAATTGTGGATATATCTAAAAATTAGGCCTAAATGGAGCCCAAATTCAACATGTCAGCATGTTGAGTGAGTTTTAGGCTGAAATTTTTATAAATACTGTATCCTCATTTTGTGTGTTATGCTTAGCAGAATTCTTTAGAATCTCACACTTAAAGCATAGGCTGGAAATGTATCTAATTTGCGGGGGAGGGAGGAGAGAGGGGAAAAAACACCTGTTTTGGACCAATTATGAACTGCAGAGAATTATTAGTCCTAATTACAAAATAGCTACGGGATTCTCATTTAAGCAAAATCAACTATACTTGAAAACTAAACTTAGAATGTAAATGATGCAATCATTCTTAATTCATTCTGCTACAGTGGAGCCGTAGTCAAAGCTGAACCAGTGGTAGGATTTGCACTTTTTAAATTTCTGAGTGTGCTTTAACACAACTTACACTAGATTTCAAAAGATGTCAAGGAGAAACCTAACTTTTATGGGCACGCTTTCTTATCCATATTTTGAAAACTGATCAACTGATTAAGATCATTCTCATACCTCTGCTGTTCTTCAAAAAGAAAGGGGTATCTCTAAATTCTCGCTCAGAAAGGAAATAAAAATAGTCTATCTTTGTGGAAAAAGATCAATTTCTGCTGCACAAATATGAGCTGCTCATTAAGGAATTTCTGTTTTACTACTATTTGCATGACAGGTGCCTACTTGTAACTGCTAAGTCAGTTCTTATATCCTGCAGCACATATTATCTACTACCCATGTATTAGTAGAATCAATGATCCGAGGATAATTTCTCAGGCAAAATAACTGAGGGCAAGACCTTAAGATCTGATATGCAGCTACAGTTCTCTTGGGAAAAGCAAAAGACTCTCAGTATTAATCCTTGATTTGCGGGTCTCAGCCTATTTTCATCCTAGAACTACTGTACCATGCTCATGCTGGGTTGATTGCTATTATCCTTACCAATGGCAACTCATTATAGCAACTGGATATTAATTTGTTAAACTTCATTTTTATGTCTTTTTTTTTTTTGTCCAAAAGTAACACCCTCTACACACACACAAACACAATCCTGTGGATAGTTGATGGCTAATACAATAAATTCAAAAGCAAGTAACCAACTAGTCCATGGTCTGTAGTGATACTCTCTTATCAACTGCAAAGATTAGCTTTGAGTTCAACAGCTTTATCTATACGGCATTTCTGTGCACTGTTACGAAAAACTAAGTAGGCCATTGTTAATTATTTCAAATACTTTCCTGGCTTTTTCACAGGAACAACTTGTTCAGCAAATTTAGGCATTTTTTTTTCTATTTGCAAATTGGTTGAACAGATTGTGAGATCCATTTATTTGTTTGCTATTAGCATTTGTTCGCCAAATATTTTGATGAACAAATTTCAGCCTATTGAATGATCATAAATTGTTTGCTACTGTAACTATTCCTTTAAATAAATATTCTTTATTCTTGATTCAGCATTCAAGCTCTGTGATTGGTCACTGTGAAAGAGTGTACTACTACTTCTTTAAGGGACAGGCTGGAGCCTGCAGATAATCAAGAAGGCCTTGGCCCAGCCTGGAGTTGAGCTGTTTAAACAGGAATAGAAAACTGAACATACAGCTCCAGTATGGATACGATAGAGGGGAATACAGTAATTGAGGTGCTAGAAAATCATTATATAGCTTCTGGAGCTATCCTTTAAAGACTATACAATAGACAAAGGGTATGTCTATACTGCAACTGGAAGTGTGCTTCCTGGCTTGGGTAGATAGACACAACATGCTTTCTAGCATGCTAAAAATAGCAGAATAATCAGAGGTAGAATGGGTGGCAGTTCAGGCTAGCCACCTGAGGAGAAAGCTACCAGGGGGGTATGTGCTGGGGTAGGTAGCTCGGGCAGCCACCTGTGCTATGCTGTGATTTTTAGCACACTAGCTCAAACAGAGTTTGTGTGTCTGTCTACCCAGGCTGGGAAGCATGCTTCCAGCTGCAATGTAGATATACCCAAAGAAAGAAGGATGGTTGATTTTGTCCAATAGAACTACTGCAAAACTGTCCTTAAATGGGCTACACATAACTCTATAGTAAGTAAAATTGGTTAAAACCTACTACTTTTAACATATCAAGAATAAAAATAACCTAATAGGATAAATCACTTACTGTCATCCATTAATGTGTTAGTGAACCCTACAGTAATTATCATATATGTGCAAAAGATTTTGCAACTTGTTGCTGGTGTTTCTCATAAAAACTCAGTATTCTATGGATGTCAGTTACTTCCATTTGGTATCTGAGTGTAATTCAACTTTTTGCTTTTAACCTGTAAAGTCCTATAGGGTTTGGGTCCTGATTGTTAGGCACTGCCTTATCTTCTTGCTCTGCTCCAGAAGCTGAGATCATTTGGGGTATTCTTGCACACTGTCCCTATATTAGTACCTCTAGGGATGGAGATAGGGAGTTGAGAATGGAGGAGAGGAGGACCTTTGACTCTGAGATTTGCTTCCATAATTGGTCTGACAGACCATGAGTTCCTGACTTTTTAAGGTCATGTTGCAAGATCCTTTGATTCACTCAAACCTTAGCCTCAATTGGTGTTTGGGATGAGTTGAATTTCTGTGATGGCTTGGCAATTTTTTCGAGTTTGACATTGGGTCATTTTAGGTAAAATTAAAGTATGCATATTTATATGTTATGCACAGAGAGGTGCAGAAATTGACACTTTAAAAAATTTCATATCTTGAAAATCTAAATGATTTGTATTCTGCCATTAATCACTTTACATTTCAATGGGAAAGAAGGATAAGAAAATAATAAAGTCATAACATTGTTTCAGAGTTTGAAAATATAGCCTTACATGTAAGCCAATATAAATGTCCACAGGTGATGGAGTAGTATTATTACACAATAATTCATTTAACCAAAGTGAAAACCCTACTGTCCACTTAGTGGGGTTAAAGGTGTGAAGTGGTAATATAAAGCAGGCTAAGCAATATAACTCTTGACATAATTGTGTTTGCTATTGTGGATCCCATTCTTAAGAGCAAAAGGGACATGAGTGTGTATTTTAAGTGTAGGTTTTAGTTTAAATCAGTCTTTCTACTCATGTATTAGAAAATGTAAAAAGGAAACCTAAAGTTCCACCGCTCAATATGTTTAGCCATTTATGAGTTATTTATTAATATTTTATTAACTAACACTTAAGAGAACAGGAAAAATGCTCTTCACCAATTTAGAGGAAGCAAATGATCATTAGCTTAATGATCTAACATATAAGTATTATGAAATGTGCCCATTGCTATTGTTTATATGCATTTTTCTAACAGAACATAGAGAACTAGCACATAATCAAAGCCCTGCAATTAGGTTACTGCTATCCAGGGGGCTGCATGCTTTTTTCCCCAAAACCTTATTTTCTATCTTATTATGCACATTTTTTGTTTGAAATCAGAATGTGCCACCTTGTATGACTTTGCCTCCTTTTTGAAAGTGCACATCCTCATGATGCACATTTTAAAAGTAGTTGAAGAGCATAGAGTACTCAAACCTAAGTTTTGAAAGATTCCGTCAGTTTGAAGATATATCCTCTACTTGAAATGGGGCATATTGCTGTTATAGCTCTTTAAAAAGAAACAACTTTACAAGTCTAAACACTGTACGTAATAGGAAACAGGGTTCAAATTGGGGTGGTACATGTTAATAAGATACACTGAACCTTTCCTGTGGTGCTATCCTGTGTTCCAGACTCTTTCATTTTTTAAGTGTTTCTCACTATTGTGGTTGTGAAGAAAACTCTGTGAAGCAAGTGTAATTGATGTAGTGATGATAGCCTGAGTTTGCAGAGAGCCTGAAATAGTAACTCAGAGGAATGACCAATGCCATTCATCTAAGAGGTGAAAACTCAGATGTCCAACGATGATTCTTTGTCAGTGTAGTGGGGCAGTTGCCCCATTTTGGCAGACAAAGAGTTAATAGCAGCCCTTGGAGCGGCCATGCAGAACCCAGCCAATCAGATAAGGGCAGAAAGTCAGCCAGTCAGGGTCAGCCTAGGACCTGTATAAAGGCTGCTAAGCAGAAGAGAAATCAGTCTCTCCCTGACAAGGAAGGGAGGAGGACTGGTTCCCAGGGATAGCACCTTTATATAGAGCAGTGCTGGGAAGGCTCCAGCCTGATACCTGCCAGGCTGAGGCCCCTGAAAGAAAGGGCCATGAAGATACAAGGGCCAAAGGAGAAGTGGCCCAGGGGTCACAAGCAGCAGAGGGGAGAGGAGGAGGGCAGGACATAGCTGCTGCCAGAGGGTTCCTGGATCAGGACCCAGAGTAGTGGGTGGGCCTGGGTTCTCCCATCCTCCCACTTGCACTGTACCTGGCTGTGGAGGAAAGTAGCCCAATGCAGACTGTGGCTTGCCCTGAGGCAAGGGACTAGACTTTGGGGCTGCTGTTGACCATGAGAGCAGGTGAAGACTGAGGACTGTGGATGCTTCTAGAAAGGGAAAGAACCAAATGGGCACAGAAGAGGATGCTGCAAGCCAGGGAGCAATGCGAGTCCCAGACAGCAGAGCAGAGCAGGCAACAGGCGGACACCACCCACAGAGGGTGCTCCATGGCTAGGACAGAGTTCATTCCCGGAGCAACCAGTAGGAGGTGCCACAGAGGTGAGTCTGCAACCTGTTACAGTCAGTATTACTAACTACTCACTGCTGATCAAAGCATATAAGGAAGAAGAGAGAGGATAGTATTATGAACATCTATATAATTTATTGCATCTCATAAGCCAGTCTCTTATAACTGACCAAATCATGCAAGTACTCAGCTTTGATTTGCTATGGCACTCATGGGCCCTTCTGAAACTAATTCAAACAGGCCAGGATCCATTTGCCTTCAAGACTAGGGCCAACAAGAGGCTCCCACAGGCGGTTGTGGCCAAAGACAATGTCACACAACTGCTTTCTGACTAGATTTTATGGTGGACTGAAGGCTCTGCACTTCACTGTTGAGGCTGTCGTAAATTGGCTTGGCAAGTGCCGCATCTGATAAGAAGAATAATCTGTTGTGTGGGGGTCTCATTTTGTTGCTTCAAGTGTATGGAGGTTGGACTGGTATCAATTAGAGCTGGATAGGAATTTTTTTTAATGGAAATGCTAATTTGTCAAACCCAAAAGGTTGTTTTGGAAACACATCCAGTCCAATGAATGCCTGATGAACCACAGGCAGGGTAACAAGAGAAGACTTCCTACCAGGTAAGGTTCTGCCCAGTTTCCTGCCAGCTCCTCTGGTGGGCTGCTGTGGACTCTAGACTTCCAAGATCCATAGTACCAAGGCAGTTCCCTCTCTTCCCCCACCCACTCAACTAAGGATCCCAGGGCTTGCAAATTCCCAGGCAGCCTAGCTCCCTGAGCTGCCAGATACCTGTAGCCTGGTGAGGCAGATACCTCGAAAGTCAGGCAGCAAAGTGAGCCAGCTGGCCTGGGAATCGGGAAGCCCTGGGGCAGTCCACATGCCCCAGAGCTGTAGATGCTGGAAGACTCATCAGCTGCTGCCTGAAATTGACGATTCTTGTCAGTTTCATGACCACCAACCACTGAATAGCAATGGTGAAACAGATTCACCACTGCTAGTGGAGTGGGGGAGCTTTGAAACTGACAATAATATTGTCAATTTCAGGAATCAGCTGCTAGGTCCTGGGGAGCATATCTTGTTTCAGAAACAACATGTGTCATTGTTTCTAAAATGAAAATTCTCCTGAGTTTCTGGTTTACAGGTGCCTGTATTAAAAAATGTAGGGTTCACAGACACATGGCAGCTCTCTTGGGACTGGGAAACAGAGGACACAGAGACAAAGGACACATGTCTCCCAGCAACATTAATTCTGTCCTAAGTCTGTATCTCTCATGCTGACCCAAAGACTTTCAGATGCTATACTCCAAGTGACTAATACATGTTTTTACTGTTATGAAAAGGCTGTCTGGTGTCATTGCAGATACTTAATGAGAGCATTGAGTCATGAAGTGAGGAGCAGGGGAAAGTCTAGCTTGGCTGGACTCACTGCACTGAGCCACTGCAAGAAACAGGGATTGCTGGAACCTGAAGGCCCAGTTTTGGAGTTGTGGAGGCCTGCCTCTGTGGAACAGTGAGGATTCTTGAGGTCCAGCACAATAGAGGGGTACTCCCAAGACACTGGTTAAGGGCTAGGGCATAGACCAGACCCTGTGCATCTATGACATAAACATTTTTTGGTTTAACTGTGTCATCTCAATGAAAAATGTGAATGATTGTTAAATAACCTAATTAAACTTTTATATATTCAAAGGGCTTACATTTTATTTTGCCTGCTGCTTTGTGTGTAAGACTGCCTACCAATTCCTCCAAAACATTTCTAAAACATCTTTAGCTGTCTTTTCTCCAATTACTCTACATTCTCTCTAAGACTTCACTCTGATTTTTTTTTGTTAAATATATAGTTGCAGCATTGTGAATCCCAGTCATTCAAAAATTATGAATTGTGCATCCGAATCATAAGATTGGCTTAATCATGAGATTTTAATTTGTTTTCTGATTTTTGAGCATGGAGTGTTCATGTTCTCAAACTCTTTTCAAATGTGGGCTAAATGACAGTTGAGATTCTCCATAATCACATGACTCTAGGAGCTAGGGCTCTAACACCAAATATGAGGCTTGGAATAAAGTCATAAGAGTTAGCAACACTGTAGTTGATCATCTCCTTTTTCATACATGGAAATATAAATATATCATTTCCATCCTCAGAAATCTTCAGTAGCTTTCTGCCCATTTCAGAATTTAGTACAAAATTATCCTCTAAATATTCTAGGTTCTCTGTGTATTTGCTGTCCCTTTCACTGTGTCCTCATCTTTGTTAAACATATAAATCTTGTCTCTAATGGCACTCTGTCCAGGTTCAGGGGCACTGATTAGAGTAACTTGTAGGATTGTGGCCTAAATCATTTATTATGATTTCTGAACCTTATGTCCCAATCCCTGAAACTCTGGGTAATATTATTCTTTAGTATATATATTAAGAGTATAATAACTAAAGGCATTAATTTAAACTTTTAACACCTAAATGGTACATTTATTGAGTCACTAATTTAGAGCTTGATTCATTTAACTTTAGTTGTCAGAGTACAGCTCCTGCATCTAATATTGAGAATAGCTTTGCTTCTGAGATCATAACTACCACTTCTTTAATGGTTTTCATCAGAGAATGTTAATGTTTTATGGTTTTATTTAAATCACATGGATCAATGCATATCCGTACTTTATTTGCCTTTTCAATTACAACCCTAGAACTAAACCATTCTGTAAGCTGTCCTACCTTTTAAATATATCTCAGGTTTCCATATTATCAAATTCATTTTTTACTTTATCTGTTAAGGAAAATTGAATTTTTCTTGGTGTCTGCTTCACTAGCATTACTGATTTGCCTAACTTATTGTAGTATTCTCTTTTTCAGATATCTTAAGCTTTGGAAAACATCTGAAAATTCTCACATTATGTCTATGTTCTTTGTGCTATCTGGTGGCATTTGCAGCAAACATCTATTTTTTTTTTTTAAACTAACTTCATGTCTCGGCAGTGTTTTAAGATTAAAACAAGTGCTACATCAACATTTTGCTTTGTGGAAAGTTATCAAGTGATATTGAATTTTAAAATAAGATACAGTTTTTTGCCCTTTTACTGCTATTTTCTGTCTTGAATGTGAAACAAGTTCTGCTTTACACCTCTGTCCTCTTTTTTTTTTCTTTTTTTTTTTTATCTGAAGACGTATATTGGAATAACACTTCATTTGATGCCATTATCCATGTTAAAGGATAGTTTTGCTACTGATGTTTAGCTGTATTTACCAATCTGCAATCATTGGACCTGATTCTCAAGCTCTAGCAGCTTGTGTAATCATTTACCCCATGTGCATGTGAACACTAACTAAGCAGAATAGTAGCATTTTTACATCTACTTTGCACAAGTGTAAATGAAAAAATAAGATGAAAGTCAGTAAAAAATCAGGCCTATTGAGCCTACAGTTTTCTTTGCAAGGAATTTTTAAAGCTTTTTACAGACTCAGCTGGGCATCATTTTACAATTTCTTCACATGTTAAAGGTTATATTTGCAACCATAGGAACTAGAAACTTGATTTGAAAAAAAAGTGAGATTTCTGAAGCATGATTCTGCAATGATAGGTGAATTCTGCAGCAAATTTCAGAACTATAGATTATACTGGTTTCCTGATGAGATGGTGTTCACTCTGAACTGAGACACTTAGGAACAGATTCAGCAAATGGCAATGTCTCAGGCTGAAGTTAAATCACTTCTCCACAGTGGTCTGTGCCCCTCTTGGTTATTCTGTATTCCTAGAGGTGAAAGTAAGCTGGTATGGGCTGGTACGGAGGACTAGTAAGAAAGGAGACTGCCTGAGGGAGGGAGAAGCCTGCCCCCTGTATAAGAATAGTTTAAACTCAACTGCTCCCTGAGTGGTTCAGCCCCTAGGGGTTAGGAGTGGTTTCTGGCATCTTGTTAATTTCACTCACAGTATCTGGGGGGAGGATGTGTTTGACGATGGCAGGGGCAGTCCTTTTCTGCTCCTGGGATGAGGGGATCTCTCCAATATACAACAAATACAAGCATTTGGCTGCACAGCTTAAATCCAGAGCTAATTAAAGCAGGTGGAAGGGGAAAACTCACTGTCACATTGGTTTCTCTTCTCCTCACCTCCTCTAGCCAGGCTGCAGAAAAGTCTCTGCATTCCCCCCACACACAGCAGGGGTTCTCCTCTAAGCTCTAGCTTGCAGTAGGGAGACTGGCTGAAATGCCTGCTGCTGCTGTCTGCATAAGAACAGTTTAAACTCAGCTGTTCCCTGCACAGTTCAATCCCCAGGGTTAGGAGCCATTTCTGGCATCCTTGTTAATTTCATTCCCAGTTGTTGCTGGGGGGAGGGTGTGTGTGACCATGGCAGGGGCAGTTCTTTTCTGCCTGTGGGATGAGGAGGATCTCCTATATACAAAAAACACAATCCAAACCAGGAACCTTTCCAAGTTCAAATCTATCCCAGTCCCTCCCCAGCAGAGGATCATGGTTGTGATGTCCAAACTGCTTGCAGATCCTCTTTGAAATGTTACTGAACTGCGCAGAGAACAGCTGTTTAAACTGTTCTTATGCAGGAGGCAGGCTTCTCCCTCCCTTAGCCAGTCTCCCTGCTGCAAGCTAGAGGGAAGCCCTTGCACCTGCTGAGTGCCACGGAGAAAGCACAGAGCCTAGTGTCGGCAGCCTGGCTGGAGGAGGAGGGAAGACACAGAGAAAAATGTGACGGTGAGTTTTCACTTTTTCAGGCTTATTCCAATAGTAAAGTTTTATTACAGACAGTACTGGTAGTAGTAATAGTAGCTTTATTTTCCTTTATCTATGTCATGCAATGGGAGGGATCAATGAAGTACGTAAGAGAGGTGGGTTGCTTGTGACTTGACCATATGGGTAAGAAATGTAAATTACTTTTGCCCCTGCCCAAACCCCAGGGCTCCCAGCCGCCTCTGCAGCTGGTAGCTCCGGGAGTGATTTAAAGGGCCGGGCTCCTAGCTTCAGCAGAATCCCCGAGCCCTTTAAATCCTGATTTAAAAGCCCTGGGATTTAAAGGACCCATCTCTTCAGATAGAGGCCATGCCTCTTCTGGTTGAGGCCCCTCCCCCTCCACAAGACTCTGGACTACTGTTAAGTCCTTTAAGTTACTTTCACCCCTATGTATTCCACAAAGGAGTTTTGTTTGTTTTTTGTTTTAAATGCAGTCACATCATTCCCTAAATCATGTTTCAGCTTTAGTCTTTATTTTAGTCACATATTCATCAATTGGTTCGTACTGCAAGGATAAAACAAATGTCTCATAAATACCATTTTTATGGTGTTACAGTACCTAACAAATCGATCTATAATCCCTGACAAATAGTCATTGTTTTCTTTCTTCTCCCATGTCAAAACCACAAGTACCTGTAACATTGCCAAACCTGATGTGAAAAAAGTCAGTCTCTGCTGCATCAATGGTATTTAGAAAAATGCCAAACTATTGTTTAAGCAGGTGCAATTTTTCTACTAACTTTCTTTGCAAACCCAATACATTTGAAGGAAGTAACTGGTTCATTATTTGTTTGAGACTCTTTAAGATGTGATGTAAAAAGCTGTACATTAGAAGCCATTTGCAGTAAACAACAAATTTTTATTGTTGTGGCCTAGAGGACAGAGCACTGGAGGTGAACTCAGGTTGTATTCCTGGGCCTGCCTGCTCAGTGACTTTAAGCAAGTTACTTACCCTCTCTGTGCTTCAGTTTCTGCATCTGTAAAACAGGGATAAATGATACATGCCCTTGTAAATTGCTTTGAGATCTACTGATAAAAAGTGCTATCTAAGAGCTAGACATTATTATAAAATTCAGGAACTATATTACATATTTTAGAGTGCCATCCTCTGGTGCTATCTATATCGATATAAGACATAGAGCACTATCATAACACTAACTCCATATACAATATAACGTGATTCTTGTCAGTTTGAATCAGCTCAGACTGACATTGCTTATGCTTCTGGAAAATATTTAGTGTATACTGGATATGCTCAATGGCTTAACATATCAAAATCATTCTAACATTGGTGTTATTTCTCCTTGGCAATAACCGCTCCCATCTTTATAATTATAAAAAATAACTGGGCATGTTTAGCTTTGAGAAAAGAAGACTGATGTGGGACCTGATAATGGTCTTCAGATGTTAAGGGCTTTTATAAAGAGAATGGTGATCAATTATTCTCCATGTCCGCTGGAGGTAGGACAAGAAATAATGGGTTTAACCTGCAGCAAGAGATGTAGGTTAGATATTAGGGAAAACTTTCTAATTATAAAGTAGTTAAGCACTGGAATAGGCTTCCAACAGAGGTCGTAGAATCCCTTTCGTTAGAGGTTTTTAAGAATAGGCTGGACAAATACCTGTCACATGGTCTAGGCATACTTCATCCTTCCTCAGCATAGGAGGCTGATCTTGATGTCTTCTCAAGGTCCCTACCACCTCTAAATTTCTATTGTACCTATACTTACAGAAGCATTCTGTAATTTGTTTAAAGAAATTATAAATTATGCTATACCAAATAAGTTATCTAGTAATCTACTTCTGCCTCTATTTATTCACAAAAGCAGTTGATCTGAACTCAAATAGATACCAAACATATAAATATCTTTCTAAAAAAAATTCAGAAACAGAATTAAAACAAAGAAATTAAGACCAGACATTATTTACAAAGCAACTGCAGACACATAATTCTTAATTTTTATAAAAATATAGTTGAGTCCAAGAACAAGCTCACCTTTTTGTTGCTTTAGCCAGTTACTCTCTCTCTCTCTCTCTCTCTCTCTCTCTCTCTCTGAAATATAACTGAGTTATTTACTGTGCACAACTGCAACTACAAAACTGGTAATGATGCCAAAAATTCAGAACTCAGCCTATGTTTGTGAACCCACAATGATTTATATACTGAGAAAATACATTTTCAATGTGCAACCATACGACATTCACCAGTTTGCTCAAACCCTGACCTCTATAGCATGGATAGAAAAGAAAACATCCACACAAACTGGAATAATTTATTTGGCCCAAATCTAGTATTCTTTATTATTTAGGGTAAATCAAGAGAAGAACTTTGTGTTTAAATTTAAACAGGAAACTTCACCAGGAAGCAAAGTAAAACAATACATTTTGAAGAGGAAAATTTCTGTTTGATATCTTTCCTCACAGCTAAACCAACTCGGTGCTTTATTGATTACTGAAGAGCATTTGTGTGTCAGCTGGGGATGGGGGTGGGGAGCTGGTTCAGTCAGCCAGGCTGTTGAATTCCCTGAGATGTAGGCAATGCAGGCAGTCAATGCACCTTCATTATGGATAGTGTCCCCAACCCTCAGAAGAATTTTTAAAAGCCCAGTGAATTGGATTGCATTACAGGGAGGGCAGTAGAGACACAGGGGACTAAGAAAGACAAGGACAGCGAAAGAAACTGGGGAACTGCAGGGGCAGGGTGGAGGAAAAAAGAAAAGGGCACAGAAAATAAAACTGGAAGGGGAGAGGGACAGCGTAAATGGAGAGGCCAAAACCAAGAAAGGATGGCAGACAGGAAGGAGAGGTAGAAGGACAAGGAGAAAGAGGATGGGATGAAGGAAGGACAAGCACTGAGAGGTGGAAGAGAAGAGGCCTCTGACTTACAGCCTGCCACTGTGGAGCACCATAAAGAGCAAATAGGTTCCAATAGCCCTAAGAGGGGGCTTGTGGAGGCACAACCTGGGAGACTGCAACTGAGGTGTAGGGGAGGGGTCTGTGTGTGTGAGGCAAAACACAGGTGTGGGATCTACATGGGCAGAGGAGACATTGGGTGTGAGAAGCTGCAAGGCGGGGGTGTCTCTGAGATGGGGGCTGCTTTGGGGACAAGGGAGAGGGTGTAAAAGTGATGCATGGCGGATGGAGACGCGGTGGGGGGACTGGGCTGGAAGGGGGTCTCCAGGAAATACTGGGATGAGGGGGAGAAGGCCATACTGAGACACCCAGTGAGGATGGAAGCAGGCGGAGGCGCTGGGGTAGAGGAAGTAAAGGCTCTGAGGTGGGATTGGGTCGGAGGAGGCGGCACAGGCTGGAGGGAGGGAGGGAGGATGCGGTGGCCCTGGGAGAAGGGGACGCTGAGCACTGCGTTGCGGGGAAGAAGGAGGCTCTGGGGTTCACTTCAGGCTGGAGGCTGCGGCCGGAACCCGCGTGAGGTGCTGGGGGTGGGGGGCGCTTAGCGGCAGGGAGGTCGCTACGCGGCGCGCGTGGGGCGCTGAGGCAATGGCCGCGGAGGGGCGTTAGGCGCGGGGAGTGGCGGGAGGCGGGGGGTGGGCGTGGGGTTTGAAGTGGAGTCACCCGGGACTGGGAGGGAGCCGGACCGGGAGTTTGCTGAGCCTGCACCGTCTGCCTGTCGTCGCTGTCACAGCCCGGAGCAGGTGCTTTCCTGAGCGAGCCGCAGCCCCAGGTAAGTCTGTCCTCCTCGCTAGCAGACTGCCATGCCGGGGACAGCGCTGCCCGCTCGGCTGCAGCGCGCCCGGGCTCCCCGACCTAGCCGTGGGGAACAGGAGCACTGCCCAGCGTGGGGCTGCAGCTCGCAGCCCAGGCGCGGCGTCCCCTGCGTGGGGGTGAGCGTCGCTCCCACGCGGAGCTGCTGCACCTCGGGATTTGGGGGACAGGGAAGGAAAGCGAGTGAGTTGGCCCGTGTCTTATTTTTTTCCTCCTATTTTTCAATCTTTATTTCCAAAGAGTAGCTGTATATGCAGACTGTCAGGAGGGGAGACACCCCTACACACACACACAGAGTCCTGAGGTTACATAGGTGCTGGATCATAACGTCAGTGAGTAGAAAGATTTGCTACATTTAAAAAAGGGGGGGGGGGATCTGCGTGGGAAAAGTCCTGTGTGTGAGAGAGAGAAGAAGTGTGTGTGTGTGGTTCTTGTTGGGGGGACAGTCCGTTCTTTTGCTGGGTTTGGTCGGTTTCGTTGCATTTGTCTGGGTGGGTCTCTCTTCTCTTGGCTCATTGTTTTGCAGTGTTGTTTCCATCCGTGCCAGTGGCCGAGAGACAGGGACGCTGCTGATGGTCTCTAAGCGTGAGGAGATGTCAGGGTTCTGTACTTTGCTGAGAAGGATTGGTCTGGGGGTAAAACTGACTTCCTCACCACGATCTCAGAATAGATGAGGGGTTATGATAATAGTTGTCTCAATAAAGCAGACAGCTACTGGCTTTGAGCGTAAAACTTAGAGCCTGTTCCCACCGTAAAGGAAGCACACGCCTGGAGATGAATGAAAGCCTCTCTGTAAAGCCAGTGAACGCATTTTAGGGGGAGGCAGTTTAATAATAGATTTTTTAAATTTTAAAATATTGGTATAAGAGATTCAGTGTATATAGTCTCAGCACAAATATGTACAATACGGTATGTGCTTTTCTTTCTATGCGCTGTGTATGTGTTTACACCTATATAACTGCAATGGTTTTTCTCTTGGTTTAATTCGTTCAGGATGTTTCCACTTTCCAATTATTCTCTCAGCTGGAGTGCTCAGCGGTTTCTACTTGATGGGCTGAGGAATTCTAATTTTTTTAATGATGTTATCCACTTCTCAGATCTTGCCGTAGATCATAGACATGCTATTAAAGATTCCTCTTCCCACTCCACAGTGTCCACATGAACTCCCCCTAACACTAATGCAGGTGCACCCAGAGCAGAATAGATCAATACAGTATTGATGCACATATATCACACACACATGCCTTTCAAATAATGTGTGTAACTGTATACACGCATACAGTTTCCCCTTCCTGTTTATAATTCCATCTCCCGGTCACTTTGTTTACTTCTCCCACAAAGGGTGTTTGATTTTAGCTAAACAAGATGCTAGTGTTTTTTTTAAAAAAAATTCTTTTGGTAACAACTGGTACAACTCTTAACACTAAATTGTTCATGTGCATCAAGTGGTGCTGGGTGTAAATCCCAATGGACTCTAACATATCTAATGCCCTGAATATATTTTGGTTTGACAGTTCTTGACGGACTTGCTAAGTGCTCCAATCTGCTGAAGCTTCGTTTCTAGCCCCCAGGAGAAACACGTTAGTTATATGAAAACCTCTAACTCAGAGCTTGATTTCAAAGGGAAAATCCATGAAATAGAACTGGTGTTATGATTATGGAAAGTGATGTGTAATTTATTTGAAGAAATAGGAAATTCAGAAGTGACTTACAAAATTAAATATAAGTATTTTACCAGCGCTAGAAGTCTGTTTTATCTATCATCAATGTACCCATTTATTATTTCTCTTCTTTAGTAGTAATCTGTTTTAATTTTTCAATTTATTGTCCTTTTCACATTGATTTTTATTGATTAAATGCTTTTGTTTGCCTGTCATCGTAGCTGTCTGTCCCTAATTCAACCTTTAACAGTATTTCTAACTAGTGCTCAGTTTGTCTCCATCTTTAAAAAAAAAAAAAAAAAAAAAAAAGCATCTATTCTATTGTCCCCTCTTCATTTTAGAGCACTGACTTTATGTTATTGCGCACAGCATTGATCTTTCTATTGTACATTTGTTGTTCTTTTCAAATGTTAGAATAACATGGACCGTTTCAAGCAGATTTTGATTGAGATAAAGTGAAATATAAATTTGACTACACTTAATGGCCCTTTTAGCTCCTTGCATACTACTTGCATTCTCTGTTCCACAGACTCCAAATTATAATGCAATGTGAATGGCAAGTCAGTACATCTATCTTTGTTAATGAATTTATTCATTAATAGTCTTGATCATACTTTTGTCAACAAAACGTGTGTCTAGCAATCAGCAGATTCATGTTTTGCAAAATTCATATTTGATTAAATGCAGCATTAAAATATGTACAACTTGTATGAATGATTTAAAAATCATGTAGAAGTTCAAAAGTAAATAAAAAAAGGTTTAATAGATTGTTGGAGATGCAGGGTTTTCTTTCTTTTGCAAAAGAGGCTTTATCAATGTTTATTGAATTTGCTTGTCTGCATGAAGAAAAGAACTGTTGTTTTGTTATGTAGCAGCTGTAAGAAGATTGACAGCTATGAACTGAAAATCTGTGAAGGATCTGTCCATGGCAATTTTGAGTTTATTTAGATGGCCTACACGTCTTATCATTTGCAAAATTTTATAAACAATGATACATTTGTGGAGAAGATATAATATGTAGATAGTATACTATAAAGATTCTGAAGCTTATTGGGATAATTGGCAGAGCGCGATCTTGTCTGGGATGTGACAATTAATTTAAATCTTATTAAAATATGAATACACAATTTAAAATTAGAATAAATACAAGAAATACTTATTTTAACCATGCTGGCTTAACTAGAAGTATATTAAGTGTAATAGCCTATTTATTGAGATAAAGAGAACATCGTTGATGTCATGGCGTGCTTTGCATGTTTAAACAGAATCTAATGAATTACAAACATTCATTACACTACAAGCAATTGCCGAAACTTCTCAGGACCCCAAAATAGAGAGTTATTTGTATACTGATGCTCACATGTTTTCTGATTTTGGATTCACTGTAAAAACAGAAATAAATAAAAAAGCCATTGTTTTGAAATGAATTCTCTGCTAGCTCTAAATCTTTTGTTGGTCTACTCCTGTCTCATAAATTTATGTTTAAATACCTCCAACGTCTTCAGGTTATAGAATTTTCTGTTGAGAAGTGTGGGAAAGCTGCATGGACGGAGCAGCCTTTATTAAATCTTGTAAGAGTAGAGGACATATAACACACTTGGGAAGGTCAGGTTTTACTAAATGTCTGAGAATAGAATGAAGATTGTTCCTTTTGACCTTTCTAAATTCAAGCTATGTACTAATTTTAAAGGGCGTCTTATATAAATATTGGTAATCCACTGCCTAGCTGCACATATCAAGATGCAAAAGAAAGATTAGGTCAGTACTTCTTGGACTGTTATACATAAATATTTATTTTACTTTAACAATTCACTTCTACTTAAGCGTGAGTATTATTAAAACAGTTATTGTTATACTGTGATTTTTGTTCTGTATGGGCTTGATTGAAAGCCCACTGTAGTCAATGGAAGCGGGCTATATTTTTAGGTCAAAATTTTTAACGACTTGTGATTTTGGGGTGCCTCAATCTGTAGAAACTATGGGGTCTGAAGAAGAATTGTCTACAGAGCAAGTTAGTGCATAGCAAGGTAGGGTGTGAATCTTCAGCACACTAAGTTGCCAAGCAGTAATTTGCTGTAGAGAAACATCCAGAATATGGGTTATCGGTACTTTCTAAAAATCAGGCACCCTTAATAATTCTCAAGTTTGGCACTCAAAAATAGTCTCCTTCTCCCTTACCCCCGCCAAAGTAACAAGCCACTTTTGAAGATCTTGACCTGCAGAAATTGGAGGAGAGAGTAAGTAGGATAAGAAGAACCTGGTAGAACTGTCCATTATAAGGATTTTTATTTTGATATTGTCAACAGTAAAGATTTTGTAATGTCAGTTCAGATTTTGGCCAGAAACACTATATACCTACTTTTGTGTATATATGTGAGAGACTGCATGATGGTGTTCTGGAGTTACAAGATTTTGGCATCAATTTATAATGGCCACTTTAATCATAAGTAATAAGTCACGTGTGACGTATGCAGGTTATTCCTAACAAGTGCCAATAAAAACCTCATGCCATCGTATCATCCAAAGTATTCTGCATACGCCTTGTATTTTAAAGAAAATCTATTTTCAAAATGTCTTAGACAGATTTACAAAAATGTCTGTTTTTCATATCCCCTTTTGTAAAGCTGGACAGACTTCATTGCCACTAGTTCACTGCACAGAAGAGGAAAAAAAAAGTTATAACTCATACCTATCCTCTGGATGCCTGTCCTTCCTGCATGATAAAGGGTAGTAAGGAAGTATGGGGTCCATTTTTGGTGGGGATTGTCAATGTTTCCCTTCAGGTGGTCTCTTAAGGAGGCAACTCTGAAACATTTGCTTCCCAGGCAACCCTCGATGCTATCAATCTGATTAATTATTGGCCAGTATGACATCTTCTATTATGGGTTAAGATCATAGAGAAGTTTGTGGTGGTGAGACAACTATTTACATACTTAGATTCCTCAGACCTCCTTGATGTTTTGGGTACAGATCTGGGTATATGGGTAGAAATTGTGCTGGTGGCATTAGTAAATAGTCTGGGGATGAACAAAGACTGGATGTCTATGCTGATATTGTCAGGTGTATCAGCAGCCATTGACACTGATGACCAGAGGGGGTATTGATTTGTTTGCAGACTGTAGTGGGAGTAAATGGAGATGCTCTTGAGTGACTTCATTATTTTCTTAAGTGTTCCTCTAAGGTGGGACAATTGCTCTTCCTCCATAGGGTGTTATGGTTTGGAGTTCCACCAGGTTGCATCTTGTTTCCAATCTTGTTCAATCTGTATATGGTGCTGATTGAAGAATTAGCACCACAGTCTATTGTTGCTTGCTTTCAATATGCTGACAACACCTCAACTCAATAGCACTGTCTCACCTGACTGTACCATAACTGTGGAAAGACTGCCATAGTGTTTGGAAGTGGCTGGATCTTGGACAAGAGTTGGCTGAAGCTCTATCCAGATAAAACCAAAGTGATGTTTCCTGCAGGAAACTGCGAAATGCTGTGATGAAGATGATCTATTGAGTGAGTGCATTGGCCATTTGTTACTCAAGTTTGCAGTCTGTGAGTACCTGCAACCATTTATCTTGGGTGTGGGTCTAACTGCAGTAGTTTATGTGTTTATTATGTTGAGGCTAGATTCTTGCAATGGGGCTACACTTCAGGTTAACTTGGAAACTTGAGTTGATTCGGAATACAGCAGCCCACTTAGTAAATGGTATACTTTAATGAGGGCACAGAACACAAGTATTCCATGATGTGCACTGCCTGCCTGTTGGTTTCTGGGTGGATTTTAAGACATTGGCTTTAATCTGTGAAGCTCCAACTGGCTTGGGGCCTTCCTACATGAGAGACTGCTGCCATACTTTGCTCAGCAGAGACACGTGAGCTGGATTCTTTTTTATCTGACATTGAGGGGATTGGGCATAGAGCTTCCTCCGTGAGGAGCCTTCACTTGTGTAGAAGCACTATCTTTGGTCTGAAAAGTCTGGGATTCTTCATTGGGAGGCCACTATGCGAGCCCCATCCTTTCCCCTCACGTCTGAGTAGGGTGAGTTTGATAGTGGAAATTTGGTTATGGGTGGTTGGGTTTTAGTGAGGAAAGCCCTACCTTTTGAATTGTCATGGATGGGATTTGGCTGGAGTTTTTGCTGCTGATTTGGCTTTGGTTTATTGTTCAAATAATGTAAACTGTCTTTAGAGAAGCAGAAGGGATGAGAAACTTTTTATTACATTTATAAATAAAAAAAGAGCTAGGGAGGGAAGAAAGATGTTATAATTTTGAAGTCTGATATCTTGGGAAGTTCTAAGACTTACAAGCTAGTTGCAATCACATTAGAACACTAGAAATCTCCTCTTTCTGATGGTGTAAAGCTCTCATTTGTTACCTTGTGGGGTGGAAATATACTAGATTTCAAACACAGACTTTGGTTGCTAAGGCCAAGCTTCCCTTGACAGGAAGAGTGTTATTGCTTTCTCAGTATGTTGTATTCCACTTAAGTGCCCGGTCAACATAAAGGATAAATGCCTACTGAAGCTATTAACTAGTACAGTTACTCCTTTAGCTCAAGTAGCACAGGAGTCTTTCTTGAAGCTGAAGATTCTAAGTTTTATCCATAAAGACAAATTGACACAGAGGTTGTTGCATTAGTTTTGTGGTACCAGTTAATAATCTGCTTCAGTCTTATTCCCTCTCCTCTAGTTTATTAATTCTGTCTTTCTCTCAGTCTATTGAGTTTGCATCCCCTTTCACTCAATCAAATGTTCATTGTCATTCCCAGTCTATTATATTCTCAGTTCCCCTTCCCTAATTCATCAAATCAGTTCCAGCCTCACCCAGTCTATCAGTTCTCAGACCCATTCCAAATTTATCAGTTCTCAGCCTCACCAGCTGATAAGACTTTTCCCCAGTGCATCCAATATAATTCTAATACCCTTTCCTTTAATTCAACAGTTCACCTACCTGCTGCGCCCAAGTCCCCTCCTACCTACTGTTCCTTCCCCCTACTCACTCACTCACTAACCCCAAAGAGTGTTACTATAAGAAGACTAACATTTTCTTTCCACAACTTTACAGCATTAAAGTTTTTAAATTTAATATTATATGAAGACAAGGTTTTGCATTTTAAATTCCGTGGACCAGTTTGTGACATCTAGCCCCTACATGTGGATAGGTCTCTCCAAGGATATATCTCACTTCTTATACAGAATATTTGGGAAGGAGTCAGGTGCCTCTACAGCACTATTCTCGCAACCCAAAAAACAGTGCTCCAAGGTGTTAGATTCTGCATAGGGGAGAAGGAGGAGATTGGGCCCACCAGTCACACAGGTTATCTGGGAAGTGTAATACAATACCAGGCTTTTAGGCTTGTGAAGTTTACTTACAACCTTTGTTCATGGAGCTTGTTAATTTCTTGAACAGAAATTATGGACTTTCTCAAGGTGACAGCCTTTACTCCTTTGCTAGCAGATCTGCAGCTAACAATTCTCTCTTGTAGTGATAAATTTTTCAGAAGAAAGTTTCCCTTTTGCAGGGTTTATGAGATCCACAGGAGCATAAGGATTTCAGTACAGAATCCTCCTGCTTTCTGATTTTCCTACAGACAAAGATGTTGAAAACTTACGACCATGGTTGTTAACTACAGTGCTAATTCAGCAGTGCAGATGATGATGTAGTTCCCAACACTAGCAAAAATTGCTACCATGCATGCACAAAACCAATTTTAAAAAAATGCGTGTCTGTTGTTTGGGTGTTCTTTTTTCCCCTTTGCAAGTAATGAAAGTGCTTAGTACTGAGTCAGAGCTAGCCAACCTGAAAATGTCAGTTCGTAAAGATCAGCCATTTTCAAATTCTGTATGTTTTTTTTTTAAAAAATCACTTAACATTTACTTGAAATGGGAAAAGTATACTTTTTTTCACCTTTCCATAATTCAAAAACAGGTGAATGGATTTTCTCAAACTTGTCTAAAAAAATAAAAATAATCTCTGGTTGAGGGGAAGTCAAGTATGGAACAAAGCAGAAGATTGATATGGAACATCTCATCTCAATTAGAAATGAGAAAAATCCAAAAATGATAAGCTTTAACTTTTGATATTGTAATAAATACTACATACAAAAATGATGAAAAGAACATTAAGGTTGCGAAATCAAGAACTCTAAAATTAGGAAATGCTGGAATGAATGTTTCCTGTACAATCTTAACTTAACCTCTTATGCATATACATCACAACACAGTCTTGTATTACATTATCACATACTATTCCCCACCCTCCCCTTATTCAGTGCACAGGATGGATGATGCTCACTTAATGAATAGCTATTCAGTATTTTGTTTTATCACCATTGTTCAGTGTGTTGCCCCATGCCTTCCCCTCCCCTTCCCCCCTCCCGCCCCCGCATTCAAAGCTTCTCTGAAGACAGAATTATTTCCTCATGGGCTTTTCTCTGGTGCTCATCACTATAGTATCTGAGTGCTTCACAAATATTAATTATTTTATTTTCAAATATTTTGAAATGCCTATGACCTGATTTTTAGAGTGCTTAGCATAATATGTTCAAATCAGGGCTCCCATTAACTTCACTTGCAGCTATGAGTGCTTAGCAGCTCTGGAGATTCTAGGGCCTCAAGTTGGTCACCCCAAAAATAAACATACAGATAGTGACCAATTGTGAAAAATTTGGTTTAAATGTCTTGCCTGGCATCACATAGGAACTCTGTGGCAGTGGAAGAGATAATATCCCATACTTCAGGGCAGCGTTCCACTGCTTTGACCAACCTTTCTTTTCCTGCAATCTGTCTTTTTCACTACACACCTTTCAACTGCTGCGACAAATGAAGCACAGATACTATAGACAACAACCTCTTTCATTACACAACTCGGATTCATCCCCAGCTCATTGTCTATCCTTTGCACTGAAAGAGGCAAGGATCCTGTTTGGAAAAACAGTATGTGTTCATGTAATTAAAAACTGTATCATAACTCATAATTCCACCTTTTGAGTTCTTTTTAGCATTCTTTTAATGTTGATTTTTATGTGTAATTTCCTATGGTTTTAGAAAAGCAAAGTGAAAAAAATAGAAATTCCACCATATGGGTCATCCGCAAGAACCTTTATATCTGATACATAGACCTCTACCATTTGCTCCAATGGTATAACCGTTAACAGTAGTAGATTATCTACTATGTGGACCAACACAAGAGGAGAATGAGATATATGCTTTGTCAATGGGTTTCACAGCTATTTGCTTACAGCAGAGGAATGATCAGACTTGGAAATCTTGGGTTCCATTTGGGGTCTGGAAGAGAATGTTCTATAGTGGGCACAGATCCTTCTGCTCCTGTTTCTGCCCACTGATCTTCCTGGTTTCTCATCCAAGTCTTCCTCCCGCATCCTGGCAACTAGTCTCAACCTCCCTCCCCAGGCTCCTCCTCCCAGACCCAGTCTCTTTTCCCAAACAATCCCAGTCTTTTTCTATTCCACACCTCCTCCCCCACTATTTCAAGTTGTTCCCTGCCTCCTTGTATGACTTTCCCCTCCCTGACCATGCTGACTTTCAATACCAGTCTCCTCTTCTTCCAACCCCACTCACAATGCCTTGTCCCAATCTACTCCCTCTGCTGACACCCCCTTCCAGTTTCAGCTTCTTTCCCCTTTGTATATGAGTCAGGCTGCCTTCTCCTCCACGTTGCCTGGCCCCAGGAGGGGATGCTAAGGATATGTCTACACTGCATTTAGAGATCTACGGCTCACCTGTGCCAGCTGACGCTGGTTCACGGGGCTCAAGATAGGGCACTGTTTAATTGCATTGTAGACATTCGGGTTTGGGCTGCGACCTGGTCTTTAGGACCCTGTGATGTAGGCGGGTCCTAGAGCTCAGGCTACAGCCTGAGCCCAGACATCTACACCACAATTAAACAGCTCCTTAACCCAATCCCCATGAGCGTGAGTCAACTGGCATGGGCCAAGCACTGGTGTCTAATTGCAGTGTAGGCATACCCTAAGAGTACAGAAGAGACAGTCTCCTTGCTCTTTGTTCTGGTACCTGGTGGCATAGTAGCTCCAGCAACTGGCAGCAGCAACTGAAAATAAAGTCCTGCTCAGCCACTGCAAGCCTGGGATGGAACATGGTCCATGCAGGCAGAATCTTTGCAGAATGTATCTGCCAAACACTAACAAGTCTCTACTAAGCATGTGCAAATGGAGATTAAAACCTTTATAATGTAGCCAAACATGGGAGGCTTTTCACAGGAATTGCAAAAGGCACATCCTCGACACCAGGGTGACACCCTCCCTGTACTAAATTCCAAGGCCATGCTTCTAGCATAGGAGTACTACAGCTTCTCACTGAAACAGTTGTAATAATTTTTAATATAGGTATAAATGTATTTTTCCCTAATCCTTGTTCTCCAAAACAGCTAAACTGTTTTAGTTGATAATACCTAGGTAGTGCTGCGAGTTACTCTGTGCCTTCAGACTCCTGAGCCCATCTGGAGTGTCTTGGAGGTTTGGTGTCATACATTGAAAAGCAATTTTTTATGTGTGCATCTATGTGTATATATAGATATAGACAGTATGTGAGAGAGAATATATTAAATAAAATGAGAATACAAGATAGGATGGGTGGCATAAAGATTTCAGCAGCAATCCAACAAGAGTTTGAGTTGACTGCATTACTCACAATTGGGAGATGTACATATGTTAATAGATAGATATGGGAAGAGAAAGAGAGTGGTTTGTATGTAGGTATTCATCTGCTTGAGAGTGAAACAGCATGAGGATAAAATGCAGTTGAATTCTATAAACCAGTATAGTTTGGAAAATAACATTGTTATGGAGTTACAATCAATTTACCACATCTAACTTCACATACATGGTTCATCACTTTTAACAGACATCAGGGAGTTTCTGAAGATTGCAGTTCATTACTAAATTAGGATATACCTTGCTGGTGATGAGAATTTTAAAAATTTCTTTCCAGTTAGACTCTTTAGTTTTGTATGTGACAGGAGAAAGTACACATTTCATGTTTTTGTTTTATTTTAATTGAAATGGTGGATTTCTTTTTTCCTGTGCATTAATTTAATGTGCTGCGAGTCTTTTTTAACAGATGTATATTCACTAGGAGATTGCTGAATGTGTTGTCAGTGCTTTACAGGCTGGCAGACAGTTCAACTCTCTAAGCCTGTTTTTGTCAAATGAATTTTCTTGATTGTGCATGTGCAAAGCTTCAAAATGTCATAATTACCTTTTTTAAAGGGGAAAGAAAAGAAAAGAAACTAAAGCTAAAATTTAGCCTCCCATTCTCATTTAATATACAAAGAAAATGGTATGGTTTAAAGGAACTGCAGAAGACAGAGCAGAAATGTTATAACATGAGCAATCAAGATTTTGAAAATGCTGAATAGGTGTTGTCGCTGAAAAATCAACTGCAATTTAAGACTTTGAATATGTACAAATAAATGTAAGAGAAAACTAACCTTAAACTTTCACACAAACTTGCTATCAATTATCGACGTAATCTGAATGTTTGATGGACCAGTCTTGCAGGAGCTTTGGCAATGGCGTTCTCATTAAAGCCAGTGGGCATCCCTCTTCTCATGGAATATGTGCAGGATGAGGCCCACAGTAAGTTTTAGTATTAGAAATAGTTAATTTCATTTCACCACTGTTTTATTTATCTAAGTATTATCCCTAATCTATCCATTTAATCTACCTAAAAGTGTTTGTTTTAGTTTTGTATATCAGAGCATTAGCGCGTTATAGAGAAGTCGTTAGTTTTCATAAAGTGATGGGGGGGAGCTTTTGATATATCTTGTACCTTCTGAGACACATTTCATTTTACAATATTGTTATCTATGAATTCCTATTGTAATTTAATCCCTCCCCAAAATAGTTGCCAACTCTATTAGTCAGCAATCCATAGAGGGTACAGATGTAAGATCTTGGTAAATAGACAATATTTCACAGAGAATTGTGAAACACACTTTGCAAGATTCATGACATGAATTAAGGTGCTAGTTGAATAAATTTTGCAGCTGTCTTTTCAAATACCCAAAGAAAGCAAATCCTTGGCAAAATAAATCTAGAGACCTTCTTAAAGAATGATACTGGAGTATTTTAAACTCAACTCATGAGATTCTGAAGTGCCAATACTACTTATAAGTCAAAACTTTTTTCGTAGTATTCAAGACAATGTGACTATGATGCCAAGGTTGGGGACTTCATGGTTGCCTTTTTGGAAAAAAATGCATGAATGCCTTGCAAAGTAAGTTCTCTAGCACAAGCTGCAAAAGATCTCCAGTCTCTTACCAGGAGGTGTCACTGCCGTTCAATATGAACTATTGAAGTACATCTGTAGGGACAAAATAGATTCAAGGTCTCTTCAGATATGAATGCTCATGTCATCAGATACAGCGATGTGCTGCCAGTGTTTTAGAAAAGGAGTGCCATAATTTCCTCCTCCTACCTCTTTTAAACCTTGTGTACCATGTGCCTGCAGAAGGGAGAGTGAGCGACTATGGAATTTTTTCCCATTTAAACAAAAGTACTTTCTGCTAACCAAGGAAAAAGGCAACATCACTTCAAGAAGAAATGTATATTAAGTGCGCTTGCTAGATTGACACTTTGTTCCTCAAAAATATACTTAGTGCGGCGATTGTATAGTGCAACTTTTGAGGTAATATGAAGTGTGTGAGAAGACCTTGTAGAGGTAGTATCTTGGTGTATCCTCTCCTGGGTTTTGTTTTTTTTAATATATATATACCTGACACTTGTTGTAACCTGATCCATTCTCTTGGCCCTGTTCATTCTTTCAGAATAGTGGCAGACTTTAATACAGGGCTGCTATGAATCCCCGAAGCAATTCCCAAAGGTTATATTAAGAGTTACTTTATAGGAAAATCATTGTAGACGTTGGGTAAAATCCCCATGTGCACAGGGAGTGGAGCTAGGGCCAAAATCTGGCACTGATTCATCTTGTTTCTCAGAACAGTTCTCACAATCAGTTTTACTCTGAGTTTAATGTATATTTCATATAGCCTGCTAATGAGGTGAAGATTTATTAATTATACTGGTCTGTGGAGTTATGTTTATGGCTCTTATTTTTCTATTCTCTGTTTGTGGCACACAATAGTTCAGTCTCCTTTGTAGTTGTAATATTTTAGTGTAATCTGGTTATTGGGCTTAGTACAGGGGCAACTGGGTGGGATGAAGTGGCCTGTGATGTGCAGGAAGTTAGACTACATGATCTAGTGGTCGCTTCTTTTCCTTAAACTCTCTGTGTGCAAAAAATAATAATCAGCCTGGCTGGGTCAGGCAGGTGATCTCCAGGTAAAAGGCAAGATTTTTTTCTCTGGCAGCTGAATATATGTGATTATACAAACAATAATTATGGAAATAGTTGAGAGATATTTTAAAGTCTTACTTTCAAGATAACCAGTTTTGGAGTTTTTTAACCTACTTGTTTCATAAAGGGCTGAATCCTCTCTGGCTGAGTCAGTGCATGGGGCAGACTAAATGGACCAAGTGGACTGCCCCTTGGCTGCCTCCACTTGGCTGCCACGTTTGGAAAAGGGAGAGAGGAAAGTGGCCTATTGTGGGAAAAGCGAAGATGAGCAAGTCTCCCATGCTATCTCCCTAAAGCATCTCAGAGAACTCTAATTTTTAACAAAATACATCTGAGGTTCCCTGGATGAAGATTCTCTCCTTTCCCTGTTGCTGCTCCACAGGATTTGCTTCTGCCCTGGAGATGCACTAACAGTCTGGGAGAGAGGAGCTGCCCAAGATTTCTGGATGACTGGGAGAGGGGGGCTTAATTTTCACGAAATCCTTGTCCAACCACCTCCAAACTGCTCTGTGTCTTGCTGCAGTGGAGGAGGGTTAGCATGTATGTGTGCCTCTTCTTCACAAAGTCTTATTGTCCTTACAGCTGGTCAAGATAATGCAGACACAATGGGAAGTAGGAACTAATTAGCCCTAAACATCTGTGCAACTCAGCTTGACGATTTGGCCCAAAGTAAAGGGAATTGCTGGATCCATGGGAGTTGCACCTGTGAATTGCATGACAGATTTCAGCTTGTTTCTTGGAAACAAATTACTTGTATTCAATGGCCATTTGTAGCACTAAATGTATACGTGAAGGGTCTCAATAGATTCCTGGAGCTATCTATAGAATATTCTCATAGGTGTTAATGTGCAAACTATTATAAAACTAACAATGAAAATTGAAAGTTAACATTATGTAATTACTCTTAAGAGTCAAGAGGTTTCAATTAACAATTGTTTTGGTGATCAATATTTCATTACACCCCTGAACTAGGCTGCAACGTTTTTGGAAACAATTAGTATTAATTGCTCATAACAAACTTTCATTAATTAACTGATCATACTTATTTACTGACAATAAAAATTCATGTGACAGGAATTGTCCAGCATATTCAGCAATCATTTTTATTATCATGAGTGTTAAAATGCTTTTTTTACAGTCTTCCTTTGATTGTTTGTGAGTACAAATATAAAATAGGGTGATAGAATCAGTCTCTTCAGCAGGTATCCTTATTAAAATCATATATATGACTAACCAGGAATTTCTTAATTAATTTTTTATTTTTTTTTAAACTTAGATCCAGCTTAGAAAATGACATGCATGTCCCTTTATCAGCAAATTCAGGAGCACAAATAGGCACTGCATTAAATAAATTCTTGCTAGAATTAGCCATATTTGTGTGTTGTGGGGGGAAACCCTATAAACCGGGGTGGCCAAACTTACTGACCCGCTGAGCCACATACTACAATCTTCAGAAGTTCAAGAGCTGCGCCTGATGGGGCTTGGAGTTTCAGCCCCACTCCTGCTGAAGCTCTGAAACCCGGCAGGTGTGCCCCCTTGGACTGAAGCCCCAAGACCCTCCTCCCTGCTGGGCAGAAGCCCCTACCCCACTACCCCGCTGCAAAGCAGAGGTCCTGAGCTCTTCTCCCAGTCTGGCAGGTGGAGAATGGGGGGTCCGCAAGCCACACTTTAACGGTAGAAGAGTCGCATCTGGCTTACAAGCCACAGTTAGGCCACCCCTGCTATAAACTGATGTAAAATCTGCACTCAAGGTGGCTCCACCTATGTGCAGCTAAAATAATTCCTATCTTGCCCATCTCTTTGGTGGAAAAGTTATGTGACTTTGCATTTCATGAATGCTCATTTGTTCTAATTTATGTCCTGACAGTTTGTTTCTACATTATAGCTTTGTTTGTTTAGAAGAATATTTCAAGAACCAGAATTAGAAACAAGAACACTCTATAAAGTAAATTTCAAAGTACAAACCATTAAGGATGTATGACATGGATTGTATAAATCTCCACTATATGCCTGAAGTGTGTATGTTGCAGTGAGGTTATTTATTTTATTCTTATAGACTAATTTGTCTAGTAAAAAGGGTTATAATATCTGCCAGGCTGAGAGGGAAAAAATCAGAATGAGAATGTACATCCAGGGCCAGTATGTTTGCAGACTTCACTATGACCTTGGTTTCAGTGCTTCCTCATGGATTATCCAGACAAAGGTGTCACTCAGGAGTTATATCACAGAGACAGCCAATATTTAAGAAACAGAGAAGAAATGTCCATGGTTTTTCATCCTGTGCCACAAATACACTGCAAGCAGAATGAACAGGAGAATGATTCCTTTAGATGCATACAGACTGTAGGGGTGAGGGGTCGTGTCCCCTTGTCACCCCCAGTGGAAGAAATGCTTCTGCAACCAAGTTACTGTTTACCTGTGTAGGGGGCCTGAACAAACTGTTGATATTGCAGTGGGTTTAACTGATACTAACATTTGTTCAGTGCATTATACACTTTGTCAGAGATGGATCTGTTGGAAGTAGAGTGGAGGTGTACATTGGCAAGATGGTGTAGGCCAGTGCTTCTCAAAGCCGGTTCGCCGCTTGTTCAGGGAATGCCCCTGTTGGTCCGGGCTGGTTTGTTTACCTGCCGTGTCCACAGGTTCAGCCGATCGCAGCTCCCACTGGCTGCGGTTTGCCGCTCCAGGCCAATGGGGGCTGTAGAAAGGGTGGCCAGCACAGGGTTCCTGCAGCCCCAATTGGCCCCCTTTCCATTGGCTGTCCCAAGCACCTGCTTCTTTCGCTGGTGCCTGGAGCCATCCCTGCAGGGGCTTTCCCTGAACAAGCGGCAGCCCGACTTTGAGAAGCACTGGTGTAGGCAACGTGCACTGCCACTGCTTCTATAGTACCTGTGTTGTAGATAAATGCAGATTTCAGGGCCTGAGTCTCCTCTCCCTAGTACCTGATCTGCACACAGAAGCACTGATTCAATTAAATACATTTTTTAAAAAGTTAAACTGGTGCAAACCCCTGTGTGGATTCTCTTATATGGGTTTGAAATGTGTCTTATTGGTTTAGCTTATACCATTAAATTTACTAACAGGATTTTGCACCAGTTTAAACACATCAGTTTAAAAATGCACATTTTAGCCTGGCCTATGCACAGAGTTGTGTGTGTGCTTGTTCATTTTTGTTACAGGTGCAAAACCCTGTGTGGTCATATTGGTTTAAACCTGGCTCCTATGGGTTTAGCTTGTACCAGTAAAATTACAGGTGCAAGCAAAACTGATATAGCCTCTCTCAACCCAATATAAGTGTATCCACATGGGTTTCTACCAGTTTAGCTAAATTGGTTTGAACTGATTTTGGTTAAACCAGTGCAGTTTTGTGTTGAGACAAACTCTTAGTTTATATCAATACCATTTTATATATAGGCAAGCCCTTATATTGGTTTTACATCAGAGTAATTCCATTGACTGCAGTGGGATTACTCCTGCTTTACAGTGGAAGGACTTTCACATATCCATGCTATCTCTCAACTTTCACAATCATTCAGTTTACTTCTGCCACCCCCTCAAAAATGCATTTACAATTCCTGAAGGAGAACTATTGCTGCATTTTCTCCTTTTGTGTATGCAGATTCTTTGCTACTCATCTGCCATCTCAAAGGCTATGCCCTGGACACACCACACATTTAGTACTGCTGCTGGAGTTTCTTATTTTCAGTGAGTCATTAGTCAAACCGTAAAGATACTTAAAAAGGTTTTAACAAATGCTAAATAAGGGTGTTTCAGAAGTAGTGGTTATCCATTGGGTACCATGATCAGAAAAAAAAACAACTTTGGGCATTTTAATATCATTATGCAGTTTGTGTTTTCTGTAGCCAATGTATATTTAAACAATAAAGTGTGACAGGGAGTGTATTTCAGAGGCATGAATGTACACCTCAGGCATATTGTGGCTGAAAGGAAAGAGAGTTTAACTACCTGAGTAGTGCAATAATCATTTTAGAAATGCATTACCTGATATCTTATTGCTATTACTAAATAGTAATTTTTAAACAAATCCTATACTCTGGGATTTACTTGGGATTTTGATATGTTTGGTATCAATGGCACCTCGTAAGAAAAGATACATTTACATGCTGAATTCTAAAGCTATTTGCTTCATTCATATTTTCACTAGCATGCAGTGAGCTAACAGAAGGATCAAACCACAAAATGCATATGCAACCGTAGTCAGTAGTCCCAGTGCATTTTTCCTATATACAGCATCCATAAATGACTTCTTCATTTAGCTTTGCTTAGAGTAAATTATATGTTTGAAGTTGAAAGCCGGCAGAAACCATAATGCACTACAAGCCCAATTTGTTTTTAGCATGACTAAAAAAAGCTTCACTAACAATGTACAAAGAATTTTTTAAATGTGCCTGATTGATTTTTTTTTCAGTATGAAACATCACATCAAACAATACATTAATATGATATTTAGTGAAATTTTTGGGTATACAAGAAGTGCAGAATCAGTCTGATTGCATCAGAAAAAGAAGTAATAAACCATGTTTTATAGGAGAGTGTTTTTAACTTAAAAAAAAAACCCACATGATCTATAATCAGAGGTTTTAACATCTGTTCTTCTCCAATTGTTTTCTTACAGGCTATTGTAAAATATTACAGAAGAAATCAAAGGCTTATTAAACTTCTAGTAAGAAGGTGGTTTTTTTTCCTTCTTTTTTTCTCAGGGAATGCAAAAAGCTGCCTTTAAGTAAATGTTAGCAAATTACATTCAAAGGAAAGGTATAATAGCTTATAATTAATCTGTGTCATAAAGGAAACCTGTTTGAGATTATTGAGTCTTCTCAGGTTTCTTTGGATAAAGTCTAACCTCCCTCTCAAAAATAGACAAATGGGAAAGAACAGTGAGCATTAGGCATACTGGTTTTTGTGTGAAAGAGGAGTTTGTTTACTTAATATAATGTTTTTGTTGTTCTCTCTTTGGTGACAACAATAGGGGGGACAGAAAACCTTGATAGTGTAGAAGGGTTAAAGACTGTACAAAATTGGTGGTTACTGTATGTAAACAATTCTCAATTACATTTCATGCAAACATACTTTAGCTTTTTAACTAACTAATACAGGAGTAATAGAAGCAAATTAGAATCTGGTACTGGCGCTGTCGTATGTGTGTGTATATATATGCATAAAAAAAGTAAGTGTGTGTGTATGTATATATGTACATATATATAACTTTTTTATACCTGTATCTGTGATCATACGAATTGCTGTAGATCAGACTAGTATCCAGTCTCTGATTGTGGCCATTACCAGAGGCTTCTGGGTAAATTTTTCAAGGAAACCCATAGTGGGCAATAATAAAATAACCTGTTCTAAGGGGAAGTTTTATCCTAATCCCCATCACTTAGTGATTAGTTTAGGTCCTGGAACATGAGGGAATACATACCTTCATATATTAAATATATATATATTTTTAAGCCAGATCTGTGTATTTGTAGGTACACTCCTTTATTTATTTAAATGTCTTATGCTTTTCTGAATCTGTGATTGTAGGCACCCCATATTCACACCCTACACACTGTTGCAATAATATTTGTGCATAATATGCCTTGTGAGTTATTGTATGTAAGCTAATAACATGCTGGTTATTAATATTGCAAAATGTGTGTGTGTGTTAACGGTATATGTAAAGTGATGAATTCCCTCTAGACATTACTAGAACATGTTTGACTAGACAGCCTAGCCTAGGTAAAGGTGATAAATAGGTCTGTCCTAGACTAAGGAATGTGGGTTTACATATTAGCAGAAAACAAAGCTATCAAGCTAAACCAGTAGGGGTGATCCTGCTCCTGAACTTGAGAGACCGAGAACTAACATGGCTCCTGCATCCCAAAGAGATGCAGGAGACTGTGTCCCTAGGAGGCCTTCCTGACTTGTAAGACACAGACATCCCCTTGGGAATATACAGAACAGAGGGAGAAACCTTATGAGACAAAGATACCAAATGATTTGATCTTTGTGATGAGCCCTGGCCAGGCTGGCCAGTAAAAAACCTGGAAAAGAGACTGTGGGTAAAAGAAACTATCTTAACCTAGCAAGATACAGTCTTTGTTCAAGTTTTAGACTTTTAGATGCTTTTCAGTTTTATTTGCTTGTAACAATCTCTACCTTTTATCTCTTTCACATGGTATCACTTAATCCATGCTCTCATTAATAAACTTGTTTTATGTTTCCTATAAACCAGTTCAGTGCTATGTTTGAAGGGAAGAGTGGAAAGTGAAATTAATAACCTGTGATGTACTGAATCTTTAACAGAGTGGCAAATTTAATTTCTTCTGAGAATGCACAGTAGGGTAGGGGGCTGTGCATTGCAGAGAAACATCTAAGAGGCTGGAGTTGAGTGACTGTTACCTGCTAGGTGAGGTTTGGACAGGGAGAGTCTTCAGGAGTTTGCTGGTGAGGAAGACAGATTGATATGGTAGGGAATTGACACACAATCCAATTGTCAGCAAAACTTACACTTGCTGAGGCAGAGAGGTAAGAAAGTCACTCACAGCTCCGGATATCTTGGCCTCAGTTATGTCTTGTGATGATATGTTCCACAAGTTAGTTATGTACCATGCAAAAAATGCATTTCCTTATATCTGTGTTAACTTTTTTGCCTTCCAATTTAGTTGAATCTCCCCTTTTTTCTTGTATTATAAATAGGAATACCTGATTTGCCTTCTCCATTCAATTCATTATTCTGTATAATTTTATCATGTCCCCTCTTATTCAGCTCTCCACCTCCTCGTAAATATTCCCAGTCTTTTAAATACTTCTTACAGGCCTCTAGGGAAAGGTGATTAAAGTGATTGGAACTCATTTCTACTTTTTTATATTGTTGACTTGTGTAATGACATTATAGTATGTTAAATATTGATTTAATCTCATTCATTTTACATCCTAATATTTTATTTGCTTAAATATTTTCCCCCCTAAACACTGAGCGAAGGCTTTCATTGAGCTGTCCACAATAATACTCAGGGTCTTTTTCCTGTGAGGCTGCAGTTCAGTTAGAACACCGGAAATATGTATTAGTCATCCATGTTATTCCTTCCAAAGAGAATTACCTTGCATTTATCTACTCTGAAGTATTTATTTTCCATACTATCTTGTGCTCTGAATCCATCATATCTTCTAATCTAAGCAGGGCTAGATCAGTATTTGGATAGGAGACCGCTGAAGAACATCTAAATGCTGCAAAAGTGGTACAGATGATTCAAGATATGATTCAGTCTTCACTGTCTCCGTTGAATCAATGCCTTTAAATAAAGTTAAGGAGCACTGTGCTGCCAAAGATGCTCTGTTCTGGATATGTAAAAATAAGGTCCTGATCACCTATAGCCATTAAAGATCTTGTGGCAACCTTAGCAAGTAGGGGGATATTCAGACCAGTGACCTGGCCAAATATGAGTTTAGGTTGTCTGCCTACATTTCCCCCTACAGTTTCAATTGGATTCAATATTCTTTATCCTTTTCCCAACCACCTGTATAATGTGTGTCTTGCTTCCTTTATGTAATTTAGGCCTTTCCTCTCTCCGTGCTGCATACGCACAGAGGAGTATATAATTCTATGTTTGTAAAACATTTCAGGATCTTTGGGGATGAAAGACAGCATATAAATGGAGGAATATTATTATATGCTCTGAGACCCGATTAAAGCCAGCAGAAATCTGTGGCTGCAGAAATTCTCTTTCAAAGAGGGTTAAACAATCAAATCAGCTCCATATAAATCCTATAAACTATATATTTTGGTAAAAATATTAAATCAGAATGCTTTTTTGTACTCTGAAGTCTGAGCAGAATTTAATTACTAAAAATGAGGCTACTATAGCAAATATACTGATGCATATCAAATTCATTCTTCAAACTGGATAAGGACTATTAAAATGGTTCTACAATTTCAAAATCAGATCTTTCTTTTGGAAAAAAAATCATAAACAGTTGAAATTTATCAAATGTAATTAGCTGTAGCCTGGAGTGTTGATTATTTGCTTTTCTTTGGCCAGCTGTAATTCATTTACTGAACACCTGATGATATTACAGTTGCTGAAGGAGCTTATGAGGAACTCACATATTATTAAGCACTTGAGTGCTAAGAGATTTTTGGAACATTTAAAACAAAAAGAGTGGAAGAGAAAAATAAGTCCGTGGGAATTATGACAAAATTGTGGGCACAGGCATCCCACATAATCCATCCTAAAATGCTTCTATATTGTACTTTTAACTATGGAATGAATATTTTGGCATTTCTCCTAAAGGCCATTAGTTTGTCTGTAAGAGGCAATTCTTCTTATGGCATGATGCTGCCCCTGCTAAAATTAGTTGTAATGTTTTCAATACTATACACAATAATTAATGAGTGTGTGTGTATGTCTATACACATATACGTAATTAATCAGGTCTTTCTCATACATACACACACGCATGCATGCATGCATGCATAATTATATATAAAAGAAAAATACAACCTTGGGTAATAATTCTCAGTGTAGATTCATAGATTCCAAAGCCAGAAGAGACCATTATGATCATCTAGTCTGACCATCTCAATAACATAGGTTGTAGAGCTTCCCCAAAATAATTCCTGAAGCAGATCTTTTAGAATAATATCCCATCTTGATTTTAAAATGGTCAGTGATGTAGACTCCACGACCACCCTTGGTAAATTGTTCCAATGGTTAATTACCCTCACTGTTAAACATGTATGACTTATTTCCTGTCTATATCTATGGGTTTTCTCAAGTGTGGGTCATTGTAAAATCTAAGCAGAGGATATACAATTGACAGTGGAAAGCATTTGTGTAACTTTGAATTTTTCAAATTTCAGACCTGTCCCCCATGTGGCTAGTTGGAGTTTACTTTGTATATGCATCCTAGGGTGACCAGATGAGAGGGAGAAAATATCGGGACACATGGGCGGGGGTTAGGGGGGAAGGGAGCAAAAAAGCTGAGTGATCGGTTGGGACACAGGACAAACACCCGATTTTATCGGGACGTCTGGTCACCCTAATGCATCCTGTATGCATACACGTATATTTGAGGTTGAAGGAACCTGGCCCATTTCTTTCACATTGCTGGAGTTGCACTGGTGTAAATCCATCCCACAGGAAGGCAGTACACAACCAATTTATGTAGTCTTATGGGGCTTATGTGACCATACTTTGTGGTAACCTGGGATCAAGATTGGTACCATGGATTGTTTAGTAATACATGAGTAATTTTTATATGTGTGTGTCTTTTGAATTTTTGATAAGGTTGTCACAGTATTTATTGATTTATAAAAGAGCTAATAAGAATTTAGCTCACATACTATAATATTAAAATTATAGTCATATACTTTACATGTAATAAATAGGTGCCTTTTAACATTTTGTCCACTGCGGAAACCCAGTGAGCAAAACAGAGTTCTAATTTCTCTGTTTAGAGATTCTTTGTTTGAAATGAGCTAGCAAGGAAGCACATTTACAGAAGAAGGGAGGTGAATATAAAGAGGTTACGGTTGCTGTTATAAAGCCAATAATTATCAGTGCAAGGTGCTATATCTCAGCTAGTATATAATGCATTTCATGGCCTACTAGGAAGGAAATTATACAACATATATTTAAGTAAATTCCCAAAGGAAGTAGGTGCAAGTCCATAAGTAGATGTAAGTCCATTGACAGGAGTCAGTGGAGGTGCATATGCTGACACCAGTGCTTAGTGTTTTGTCTGTGAAAGGGTTTTTTTTATTATTATTATTTAGGGCTTGTGACTTTATGATCTACTCAGTATAAAAGATTTTGGTGCTGTGGTAGGGAAATTGTGACTTGGGGGACTGCAGTCTCTCTCCCAGCTACTCCAGAGGAGTAAAGTGCTCTGGGTCTGTAACAGCACAACATATGCATACACGAGAAGCTGGCATAAGGAGGTGCTAACTGGGCTGCAATTCATCCCCTAATTTGGCTTTACAATAATGTGGTTCTGAGTGAAAGAAATATAAATTCAATTGATAATAAATTAAATAAATAAATTGATTGTTGACAAATGCACTCTGGAAGGAACTATTTGAAATTCTTCTACTTATTGCCTATTTATCTGCAGCCACCTGGAGCAAAGTCTTATATCTCAGAACTCTTCCAGAGAGCAGATAATTTTTGGTCCTCACTCAGCTGGAATAGTATCTTGCTCCACAAGAAATCCTTTTGAAGTCAATGGAGGAAGGTGGTTGTAAAGAGTGTCAAAATCTGTCCTTAGTAAACTAGTCTTATTTAATTCAACCACAAGAAAGAGTCTCTCTCTCTCTTTCTCTCCCTCTGTAATCATCTCTTCTTTGTCCCAGAAAAGATCACCTGCATCCAAGGCAACCCTATGAATTCCCAGAAACGATAAACCAAACCCACATCTGGAAATATAGTGCCCCATTGCAAGAATTTGGCCCCTTTACACAAGAAGAAGTGATATATGCTCTCAAGCATACTATTTGTGAATCTGATTCTTGACCTTTCTTGCTGTGAAAATGAGTAGGGAACAGTGTCTAGGCCTTTGATTAACAAAGACGGTTAGTACTTCCTTGGACGAATGAAATCTAATTCTAAAGAAGTCATCAGTACATATGGTGAGTTTCCTGCAATTCATAATTGTTGCAAAAACAACATACCATAACGTTCAATAACTTAACCAAGAGTGGCTTGTCTGGCATCATAACAATGCTTCTGACGCCGTGTAAAACGCTCCATATATTTACCCACATTTGATGAGGTTAACAGATCTGATGTTTGCATTATTTAATACTTTCTATAGCTTTAGATACTCTGAAGGACAATAATAAGCACAAGGGGTTGCAAATATTCTTTTGTGCTTTGAAGGATACAAAATTTGCCATCTCTCTCAATATTCTTGAAGCAGTTTCACCTGAAATAATGTGTCATCAGTGACCATACTGTACTGCATGTAGCTTGTTGGTAGCCAGTTGCCATACTGAAATGGTGCGATGGTGCTTCCAGAACTGGCATCAAAATGAGGCCCGGACTGGAAGAAAAGCTCAACATAGTTCATAATCTTGTATCTATTACCAGCACAAGTTGGTCCAATAAAAGATATTACCTCACCCACTTTGTCTCATCAAAATGAGGGTGAATTCAACAAATTGTGAAAAAGCAAAACAAATGAAAAGTGATGTTGGCTTAGAATACTTAGTACTTTGCATGGTCAAGGAACAACAACATCCATAATAGTCTATAAAGCAATATTATAGACTTCACTATTTCTTCCTATTTACGGACACTTTATTCACACAGCTAAATGACAGATTTGTAGCTTTGTTTCCCAGCAAATACAACTACAGTGAACTTGCACAATCCATTCAATGCTACTTTCCAAATTTACTGAAGTTAAGCATTAGTTGTGAAATCCTGGCTGAAGTGAAGTGAATGGCAAAACTCTGACATCAGTGGGGCTGGTATTTCACCCCAGGTCTCTATTGAGTCTGAGGCATAGAGTTCAATACTGGCAAGGAAAGAAGCCTGTACCACACAATATCATCCTGAAACTCGGACTGAACATGACCTGGTATTCTTTTGCCATTTCTAAAGATATTTGATATTTTTCATGTTACTACATCTACCGGAAGATGTGGGTTTTTACCCCCACTTCTGTTCACCTTTAGAACTATCGATGGACTGCTGGAATTGTGTAACTTTAATGCTTGTTTATTGAAACTGAAGTCACTAAAAATCTGAGATAAAATACAGTTCACTAATTTACAACACATCCAGTATCTTCAAGATTATTGCTGGTATAGGGCATTGAAGGCATATCTTTTACTTTCTTTCATCAAGATGTTGCCAATACTGTTTTTTTTTTTTTAGTGTCATTTATCTGCATGCTAGCTCCACCCACCCTCAGCTGCATAATTCTAAACCGACTTCTCATAAAGCAGAGTATTGTATTTATAAGACAAAACAAACCAGTTATTATTGTCAAAACATTTATCAACCTTTTACCTATTAGTCAAGTGCAAATTAGCAGAAATGTTTTTACTAGCCACAGCTACTATCAGGAACTGTATTAATAATAAAAGATAATTTAATAGCACAATTGTGTGACTACAACAGCTCTTTCAAACAGCCCATGCTCATGACTTTAACTGAACCATTCTATTAGTTCCTTACACATTTCCACTCTTTTATTTAAAACATAATCAAAATAATGAAATAATAAGCCTTTATAATAGAGAAGATCCTATATGTTTGTAACATCATTGCATTTATATGCTGGTCTATTAAAATTCAAAGCTCCCTTTCTACATGGCATGTTTTTTGTAGCTCAGAAAAAACCTATAATGGGTTACATTTTCCACATGGGACGTTATGTACAAAGCTCCCATTAGTGATGATGTGTATTGTGTGAATTACTCCATGTGCATCATGCTGAAAATGTGGTTTAACAAATCTGTGTAAGCAATTAAAAATGGAGCAACAGCAAGGCCCAGGCCGCTTCCTTTTTCATGTTCAATGAAGAAAGAAAATGCAGAAAAAGAAAGTTTAGTGCTCTAGTACAGTTTTTCTTCCCTTTTGGTTGGTAAAACTATTATTGCATGCCTTTAAATGAGCAAATATAACATTTGAAGGAGTAACTATAGCAGATATGCACATAGATGCTACTGTGGCATGTTGAGAAATATTTGTTTTAAAACTCCATATAAATAAGTACTGTATTTATCCAGTAGACCAGAAGAGTTCCTAATGATGCACGTTATCTAAAAATACAGGAACTGCCTAAATCCTTGAGGTTAGATTCTCCAAGGGAAAACGGGATTACAAGGAGCCAGTTGTACCGCTTCCTGATTTTCACTGCCCATCTGCATGAGAGGCATTGTGGAGCTCTGCTCTGCCATTTCCTCTTACCCCTACCCCAGCCCATTACAATGGTGGTTTGGGAAGCATCTGGCACAGAAGGTGACTATGGCGTTTCCATTCTCTTTTCAGCAACTGAGTTCATCTATGCAAATGAAATTCTCCACTGGCCTTCCTCAGCAAGAGTATGACCACTCTATGGTGACTGAATGCTCCAAAGCAGCCATATGCTACCAAAGAATCCAGTTTTCCAATTTTTTTTCAAAGTTGCCTGAGTGCTCAGTGGACATGAATAAATTTGGGTTAACAGACAAAAATGAGGCAAGAAAATGTAGGATGAAGGAAAAGGCCTACGTTGAGAGGAGAAGTGAAGATGGAGAATGTAAGGGAAGAAGAAGGAGGAAAAGAATTGAAAAGGTTAAGGATGGGAAAGAGAAAGTTGTGGAGTGGGGAAGAATGTGAAGATCAGAAAGGAGGAGAGGTAAAGGAAAGACTTTGAAGTGAACCCCGTGAAAAAGAGAACAACAAAGAGCAAAAGAGGAAATTGAAGGGGAACGGTTATTTCAATCTCTTGAGTTAATAATTCCTTATTAGTTATTTTTTCCTTGAAAGGTTCTTTTTTTTTTTAAATCAAGGAAATTAAATGGAAAATGTATCTAAAAGATATGTGGCCAATAAAAATCAGGAAATTCAGAGTTGTCCCTGACACTGTCATCTTTACATATGCTATTGTTGGTGATTTTTGCATTATTTTCCTTATCAGTATAACCGAGTTTGTGTCTCATACCAAAAATAGGACATGGTTCCCAAACTGATACAGCAATTACTTCCTTTATCACTCTCTGTGTGTTAGACTTTGCTTCAGGTACTTTTAAATGAGAATTCCTGAAATCTTGAAATTAAACCACTGGTTTATTAGACATGATATTTCAAATCTCACACTGGGAGCAACTCCTTTTCATATTACATTTATGATAGGCAGTTCCTTGTATGAATAATAGAATGGCCTTGAATGAATTCATAGAGGCTTTTGCCTTGGGGAGAAACACTAGGTTAGGTAGATGACTTCGAGTATGATCCTTTGTCTGTTGACATTACTTTTAAACTTTTCTTCCACAGTCTGTGGCAATGTGTATTAAATAAATGATAAACACTGATTCTCACAAAGAGCTTGCTAACCATTTGAGCCACAAAGAACACTTTCCAGGTAGTTGAGAGGTTAATATCTATGAATTATTTATTTGTTCTGGGTGGTAATTTTTTCCCCTCTTCCCCCCTCCCTATTTTCTCCAATGACTGGTATTCTGTGGAGGAAATAGATAGAATCCAGCATCTTTGTTAACTCAAACACATCAGAAATATTACACTGACTAACTGGTTTGTGTCTAAACCATTCAGCCATTGGCTCAATCCAGGGGTGGGAGAAATTGCCATTTTTAAAAATGACTGCAGTACTATTCCATGAAGTTCAAACATTGGTAATGGCAACAGTAAAAATACCAGGACAGGTTGTTTCTTTGATATAAATAATATATTTACTAATTGATCTAACTCCTCGCAGTGACTTGCAAACATTTTACTGACTGTGCAACTTTGATAAGCCTATCAAGGAATTTATAGGAACAAAAACACATGCAGCAAATGACCTCTTCCTAAAAAAAATGTCTATCCTCAACTTATATTTTAGTATAAGTAAATATATTATATCCTTTTATTAAGGATGTGCCTTTTTACAGGTAAAACATTAATTCAGATAGAACACCAACAGCAGTGTTGTCATCATTTTGAGATTGATCCTTTGCTTGTCTCTTGAAATTTCAAGTTAATCAGAAAGATCACTTGGAGAATATGTGTATTGACCTTTCTATACTGATGTCAATGGGAATTTTGCACATGTAAGCAGAGCAGAATATCAGTTGAGATCACCCATCTGGATCTAAGAGAACAATTTTAGCTGTAGATTCCTGCTACTGTTTTTGAAATTTTCTATGTTAAATATTTTTCTTTTAATCTTCTGTTTCTAAAGCTGTTGTTTGCTAAATAAAAAGCGAGTACACATTTTGTGCCCTGTGCAATGTAGTTAGCTGTATTTACAGTGAGAGTTAGGTTGACCTATGTCAACTGAAGTCTTCCATTGACCTAACCAAAACATCAGAGAGGTGTATTACCTACATCAGTGGAGAAACTCCTTCTGTCGATTGTAGGAAGCATCTGCACTACGCCACTACAGTGGCGCTAGCTGTAGCGCAGTGGTAGTAGTAGTTCAGCCACTGTGGCGTAGATGTACCCTGACACACCATCAAAGAGAGGTAGGATAGCATCAAAATGGAAAAGAAAATGAAAAGGTGAGGCATTGATTTCCTTAGTAACATTCCTGCAGATCGTGAATAGACTGAAGTGCAAAGTTTAAAGGCCAGGGAACTAATCCAGGACTCTAGAAAAATGCTGTGGTAATTAGTTTATTATTTTCTTCTGTGCTGTAATAGAAGCAAATTTCCTAGATATGTAGCTGTGCCAATGCATCTGGGATTGGAAGATTTACACAAATAAAATCAGAGGTTTTGACTTTATAAGATGCATAGATCTGGCCCCAAAAGGACAGGGAAATAGTGTTTTTGCAGAATAAATGTTTAGATTATTACAGAAATTTTGGAATGAAAGTGAATGCTTGTCTTCTGCTTGCATTTCTTATATATAATGAAATTCACTCCAAAGTATTTGTAGAACTTCAAAATTGCAATTCTATCACTGAACCAACAGAATTTTTTAATTGGTTTACTGTGTTTAGTGTTTTGAGAGATGTGAGTAACTGTTTATTCACAGACTACATACAGTAGAGAAGCAGTTTTCTGCACAGTGCCCCACTACTGTATGTCAGCAGTGAATAATATATACTATGGGCAGCAGATGAACCACGGGCTCAGGGAGGCTAGCTCTGCATCCCCACCCCTTCTACCTGAGGCCCCACCTCTTCCACACCCCCTACCGGAGCCTAGAGCCCCTTTCCCAAGCTAGCGCTCCCAACCCCCCTGCCCGCCACCTGCTCCCTCCCCAAGCCCCAGAGCACCAGGAGGTCTGGAAGCGTGGCCCCACCCCCAGAGCACCAGGACTTCCAGAAGCGCGGCCCCATTCCCAGAGCCCTGGGTGACTAGGCAGTATGCCCCAGCAGCGGGAGGGCAAGCAGCATAGCCCCAGTGTCAGCTGGGGCCATAGCACAGGGGAAGAACCATCTGCAGAGCGGGAAGCAGGAAGGAGATTTGGGGCGGAGTGTGGGTGGGGCCACACCTGGCTGTTTGGGGAAGCTCAGCCTCCCCCAGCCTATGATAACTTGCCGCCTATGCCATCTAAGTATAAAGAATTGTTCCCTCCTTACTACCTAAATCAGGGCAGCAGAGATTTTGGGCATCTTTTCCCATATATACTAGTCAGTGGGACTGGTCAGATGCAAGAGATGTTGTAGAAGATACACAGCCTCTGTACAGGGCTTGTCTACACATTTTTTGTTTTTGTTTTACTGAACCAGTTAACTTGAGGAGGTTAACACCTTTGTAAAGACTAGTCTGCACACTCCCCAAAATTTGTTGTAAACTACAAACATTTGCAATTTACCTTTAGGGATCAAACATTTGTAGCCTGGAATTAATGTTTGGGGAGTGTCCAGACTAGCCCAAACAAAAGCATTAACAACCTTGAGTTAATTGGCAAACAGCTACAAAATGTAAGGTAGTCAAACCCTTAGGGTACATCTAAAGTGCAATAAAAAATAAACGGCATCAAATCTCAGAGCCCGGGCCAACTGACTCATCCTCACAGGCCTTAGACAGCAGGCAGGGCTAAAAATTGGAGTGTAGACATTTAGGCTCAGGCTGGAGACTGGACTCTGAGATACTACCCTTCACAGGGTTTCAGAGCCTGGGCTCCAGCCCCAGCCCAAACATCCACACTGCAATTTTTAGCCTTACAGCCAAAGCTCCATGAGTCTGAGTCAGCTGACCCGGGCCAGCCACAGCCATGCTGTACATATTTATTGCAGTGTAAACATAACCATAGAGACCTTTCTGTGTGCTTCCATCTCTGAAAATCCAGCAGTTCTTTCTGGCTAGTCAAGAAGTCATCAGCTTCTCCACGTTATACCCAAATTTACCTGTTCTGGTGTTAACTAATTTAAGATTCAGTCAGCATCTGTGCCTTTGTCACACAACAGTCAACTCCCCCAATCATCTCAATGGGATCTTAACTTAGAAGACTCTCTTTGGAGAGTAATTTAAATGTTGACAGCATTAGCGTTGTTGGGAGCTCTTTAAGAAGAGTTTAGTAGATGACCAAAAAGCCATATTTCCACAATTAAAAAAGAGGACATCTTTTTCAGTGGCCAAGTGAAGGCAACAGTTAGAAATAAAATAAATAATGGAAAAGGGGAAATGAATAACAATCAATCTAAATTAAAGTAGTGAAAGTATATAAAATTGATAAAGGAAGCTAAAGACCTCAGTGAAATCTGTGGCTGGCAGTGCTAAGAATGATAAAGAGAATTTTTTAAAGTATGTTAAGAACAAAAACAATCCTAGAAATATATAAGCCTATTAATAGATGGAAACGGTAAAAATGTTAATACTTATACTGAAAAGGCAAAGTGTTCAATAAATATTTCTGTTCTGTATTTGGAAAGAAGCAAGATGATAAATTCCAATCACAGGAAGATGGAAAAAGTATTTTTGAGTTATAACTTAACTAAGTCTTAACTAAGGAGGATGTTAAATGACTTATAGGGATAAACATATTTTAGTCAGCAGTACCAGGTAATTTGCACTTGAGTCCTGAAAGACGAAGATGAGGAGATATCTGGCCCATTGATGCTAATTTTTAATAAATCTCGGAATGCCAGGGAAATTCCAATAGATTGGAAGAGTGATACTGATGTGCCAGTGTTCAAAAAGGGCAAGCAAGAGATCAATCTGAAGCAAAATAATGAAAAAGCTGATATAGGATTCAGTTAATAAAGAATTCAAGGACTGGAATATAATGAATGCTAATCAATGTAGTTTTATAAAGAACAAAGAGGTCATATCAAACAAATCTGTTTAATTCTTTGGGGTGATTACAGTTTGATAAAGGTAACTGCATAGATGTAATACGCTTAGACTTTTGTAAGGGGTTACTGCACAACAGGCTGATTTTTTTAAGTACTATATATCAGTAAAGCACACATTAAATGGATTAAGAACTGGCTAACAGATCTAAAAATTTGTCATATGAGAGATTGTCACTAAAAGGGGGGTATTTCTAGTGGGATTCCACAGGACTCAGTACAAGGGCAGATGCTATGTAACATTTTCATCAATGATCTGGAAATGTATATAAAATCACTGCTGATAAAATTTGCAGATAACACAAAGACTGGTGGAATGGTAAATAATGAGGGCAGGGTAATCATACAGTGCAATCTGGATCCTTGGTAAGCGGGGTCCATTCAAACAAGATGTGTTTTAATATAGCAAATGTAAAGTTGTACATCTAGAAAAAAGGAAGGCAGCCTATACCTACTGAATGATGGCAATATCCTGGAAAGTAGTGACTCCAAAAAGGATATAACGGTCATTGTAGACACGCAACTCAACATGAGCTCCCAATGCAATGCGGTGGCAACAAGGGCTAATGCACTTCCTGGATGTATAAATGTGAGGACTGAGTAGAACTTAGGAGGAGATTTTACCTCTTTTTGTGGCATTGATGAGACTTGTACTGGAATACCGCATCCAGTTCTGGTGTCCACATTTTAAAAAGTATATTAAAAAATTGGAGAAAATGTGAAAAGAAAGATCTATGGAAATGATTTGAGTGTTGGAGAAAATGAAAAAGCTTAGAGTTTAGTCTGTTTAGTTTATCAAGAACAAGGCTGAGAGATAAAATGGTTACACTGTACAAGGGCTGGTCTACACTAAAAAGTTAGGTTAACCCAGCTACATTACTCAGGGATCTAAAAAATTCATGCCCCTGAGGTATGTATGCCAACCTGATCCCCAGCGTAGACAGTGCTACGATGACAAAGAATTCAACCACCTCTCAGGGAGATAGATTTACTATAGTGGCAGAAGAATCCTAGTGTAGATTTTATCCTATGTACCTTCATGAGGAGAAAATACAGGATAGTAAAAGGCTCTTTAATCTAGTGGAGATAGGCATAACAAGAACCAAAGGCTGGGAGCTGAAGCTATACAAATTTAAATTGGGAACAAGGCACACATTTCTAACAGTGAGGGTGACTAACCACTGGAACAATGGGAAGTTGTGGATTCTCACTCTCTTGATGTGTTAAAGACTGGGTGCCTTTCTGGCTGATGTGTTTTAGCCAGACATAAGTTACTGGGCTCAGTAGAGAAGTAACTGGGTGAAATTTAAAGGCCTGTGATATTCAGGAGGTTGGACTAGATGATATAATGGGCCATTCTGGCTCTAAAATCTAAACTCTATGAAACCAATTTACTTTACAGGTGGAGGCAAGAGGGGTGAGAATAGGGGAGGGAGAAGGAATAAATGAGCCTCTCTTCAGATTTAGCAGGCATGAGAATGAGAAACCCATCAGATTTGCAGAGACCCAGACAAATCATTTAAGTAGCTCTAAAAAGAATGTATAGCCTGTTTGGTCTCCTCTTGGCCTTAGTTACTCTGATTGAGTAGCAGCATCCCTAGGAGTCAAGAGTTTCCAGAATAGAACAGACAGGCCTGAGAACTTTCAGCAAGTCATCCCTTGAGAAAGATACAAGGCCCAGCCATCATTTGAAAATACATAGGAATATGTCAGGTTTCTCTGGGGAATTTTCTGTAGTTAAAATGAAGCACTTTTAATTTAAAATGATACTCTTTTGAAAAAAAGAGTAGCACAAAACTTTATAGATACAGTTAATATGGGGTGGGCTAAAGAATTTTATCAGTATATTTTTCTTCCCCTCTTTTGTGCCTGAGAGGAACTGGGTCCCTGATCTCTCTCAAATCTATCAATTTTTCAGTCCTTCAATCAACTGAAGTGCAAATAGGAGGCACAGGTAAAAGTGCTTTCACCGATCTGATTGGGAGGCCACTATCCAAGGTACCCCAATAACTTATGGGACTAAGACTCAATTGACGGAGGCTCATTTGCAATATGCAACATACTGGCACAAAACTCTGACAGTTCTCTCAGGCTGTGAATGAAGCAGTTGGCCAGCAGAGAGTTCTGTCTCTGTCTCCTTGCCAAATTTCCTTTATCGGTGTACCCTATCCCCCTCACCTAGAAATTACCCCACAGGTAATGGCCTTGATATTCTTCGCTGCTTTACCCCACAAAATGCCTCATGGCTCCTGATCTGCCAATTCCAGGCTGATACTACCATTTCTGCCCCCTAGTATCCTCCTCCACACAGCATCTTCCTCCCTACTACCCTCCAGAAAGACCCATGATCTGATCGCCATGCTCCTCCTTTGTATTTTTTCCTTCATTTTTAAAGGTCTCTCTTTGGTCATCTTGTTTTTCAAAAACAAACTGAAAATTAAGCTGGTTTTAAACTGGGTTTGTTTTGGTTTGACCATGTGTGGTCCAAACCCATTCACTGACTCAAGAGAAAAACTACTAGAGAACATTAAAATTCACTGCTTTGTAAAGCATTAGATATTGTGCTATTCACTGACCTTATAAAGATGCAGCTAATTTGTATAATAAATTGAATAAGATTTATTTGCATGCCAGTTCCACCCACCTCTGTTTCAAATGTCTATGTCTACTATTGCTCAAAAGTGCACATTATAAAGTAGCACAGTAATGTACATTGTCAGTCACTGTTCTTTGCTTTTTGTACTGGAAAAGTCTTCTGTTTGTTAGTTACATTTGGGACCCTAACTTTGCTCTCATTGCAATTTTGCTTTCTCATTCAGTGGGAGCAGGATTAGGCCTTTTGTGCATAATCATTTTCACAGTGTAATCACTGGTGAGAGGTCGCAATTTAGCATTTGGCTTTCAAGAGTGGGTATGAACCGATAGGAAGATAAAAATGTGTTCCTGTTACTTATCTTTCAAGGACAGAGTCAGTTTGCCCATAAGTGAAGTCTCACATTTTTTTGACCACTACTTTGGGGTTTCAGCCAACTCCCATTAACTCAGTAGAAAGGCTCCCATTGACTTTAATCAGAACTGGCTCAGGAACATATTGAAGAGAGCTTAATTGTTGCTTGGAGCTAAAATGTCATCGTGAGAGACACTTTGTAAATATCACTGATATAAACTCAAATCTATTTATTTGTACAGATATAAGAAGGAAGTGCCATTGTCCAAAACACATTTTTTATCTTTTTCTATTAATTGTTATGCTAAAAAATGGGGGGCACCCTAAATCTGAAGTGAAACTGTCCCATTGACTAAATACAAGAAGACTCTATTCTAGTCCAGAAATGAGTGATGGATTATTTGCCTGATTTTTAGTTTTTAAATCTGTCATTTCTTTAAAACAACAACAACCCCTCCCCTTCAGGTGGTGGTAGTGGTGGTGTGTATGTGTGTGTGTTTGTAAATTAGGAGACTGACCAGAACATGGTAACAAAGAGTGCATCTGCAAACATAGATTTTCATTACTTGCATTATAGTTTTTATGTCCAGCTATTTTACCTACATATATATAAATGTCAAACAATAGCAAAGATTTTCAGCCAAATAGAAGAGATTGGTAATCCAAGGGTGTTGCCTACGTGCATTTTGAAGGGACATGGGAATGACATCTGAGATATACTGGGCACTAGCCAATTAACTGTTGCAAGTGAGGGATCTGTCTTGCCACTGTACGTGATACTACAGCAGACTTTGGGATCTAGTCCTCCCTTGTTGTGTGTGTAAAATTCCCATTAACATTAATCAGAACTACATGTGCACATCACAAGGTGACTTGATAGCAGCTTTCACCTCTGATAGTCAGAGAATTTCCAGATCTTGCATGCTTCCTAAAATAAAGGCAGCCAAAAATGTCACTAGAAATAGCTCTTGTTTAAAAGAAAAATAAAAAAATTGTTTATATAGTCTTATGGAATTTGTGATCTGAATTTTTCTGGGTTTTCTATTTGTTTTTCTATTGGAGTAGCCCCCATAACAGACCAGGACCACATAGGGCTAGGTGCTGTACAAACAGATCAAAAAGATGGTCCTTAGATTGTAAACTTTTGGGGGCAAATACAAAGTAGGAGACAACAGGTGTATAGATGGTGGGTTGCGAGACAGTTTGTTTACATTGACCATCCACAGACATGGCCTCCTGCAGCTCCCAGTGGCTGCGGTTCACCATTCCCGGCCAATGGGAGCTGCGGGACAGGGACATGCTGGCCGCCGCTTCCCGCAGCTCTCATTGGCTGGAAATGGTGAGCCACAGCCACTGGGACCTGCGGGCGGCCATGTCTGTGGATGGTCAATGTAAACAAACTGTCTCACGACCCGCCAGTAAATTACCCTGACAGGCCACAAGTTGCCCACCACTGCTCTAGAGAGAGTTAAAAAATGGTGTCCACGTTACAGGCTTGAGTGACACACAGGGTGGTGGTATTATCCACAGTGATTGAGAGACTCTACTCCACAGAGACAGAAGCAGCCGAAGAAGACACTGTTACACTGGGAGAAGGAGTAAAGTAGGGCCCAGTTGCAACCCTCCCTCCCCCAAGCACCAAGAACTGTACAGGGTAGACTGCCCTACTCTGGGTCATTAGGACTCAGGAGTTGCCTCTTCTCCCTGCTATGTGGCTTTGGAGGAAAGCTGCAGAGAGGAGTAGCCAAAGACACTAGCCAGTAGGAGCAGCAGCAGCCAGAGGATTGTCCAGGGACCTCTGGACAGTCAGACAATTTTTTAAAGTTTTGACTGGACATCCTCTGCCCTGTACTGACTGGCTGGTTGCTCCAACCCTCTCCCTCCCTCAACTTCAGTCTCTTAACTTCAGATTCATTCCACACCTATCTCCCTTTCCACTCTTGTATCCTGCCGAATCGCCCTTGCTCCCTTCCCTTCCCTTTTTTTCCATTTAGTTTATCTCCCTCCTAACTAACCCCCATCACCCTCCAAAAAATTGTGGAACTAATATGATGATTGCCACCATCACATTGTTTGCTCTACTTGTGTGTTCTAGCCCTTCCCCCACCCAGTGTCTCTCTAGTCCAGTGGTTCTCAAACTTTTGTATTGGTGACTCCTTTCACATAACAAGCCTCTGAGTGTGACCCCTCCACTTTTATAAATTAAAAACACTTTTTTATATATTTAACACCATTATAAATGCTAGAGGCAAAGCAGGGTTTGAGGTGGAGGCTAACAGCTCGCGACCCGCCATGTAATAACCTCGTGACCCACTGAGGGGTCCTGACTCCCAGTTTGAGAACCTTGGGTCTAGTCTATTTAAATTGTAAGCTCTTCAGGACAGCAACCATCTATTCTGTGTTTGTACAGTGCATAGTGCAATGAGGACCAATTCTTGATTGGCCAGTAGACACCAGTGTAATAATTAGACACTTAATCATGTTACCATTATTATAGAATAATAATAATAATAAAGAAGGGATGGGAGAGGGCTTGTCGAGGGGTAAGTAGAGGTTCTGTTTTGTCTGTGTTGAGCTTAAACTGGTAGCTGGACATACGCTCTATGCAATGTTGTAACCATGTTGGTCCTAGGGTATTAGAGAGACAAGGTGGATGAGATAATATGTATTATTGGATGAACTTCCATTGGTGAGAGAGACAAACTTTTGAACTACACAGAAAGTTTGTGTCTCTCACCAGCAGCAGTTGGTCCAATAAAAGATATTACCTCACACCCCACTCCATCTCTGTCACTTTGTGTCAAAGGCAGGTGAAGATTTTAATTTGGACAGGAAGAGATGGGTCTAGAGTAGAGAGGTAGACATGTGAGTCATCAGCATAGGAATGATAGGTAAATTTGTGTTTGCAGATGAGATTATCAAGTGATAAGGTGTAGAGGGAGAAGAGAACTATGACTATAGAAAGAGCCCTGCAGAACCCCACAGAATGTTGGAGGGAGAATGAGGAAGAGCCTCTGAAAAACATGCTGAGGGTGTGGTTAGAGAGTTAGGAGGAGAGCTGGGAGAGGACAGTCATGGAAGCCACGGGGCAGTAGTTGGTAAGTGAGGTAAATGGTGGAGGGAGGATTACATGTGAGAGACTAAAGCAAGCTTGTATTGTGAGTGGAAAGCCCAAGAGGAGAATAAGAGATGAATGGTACGACTAAAGGAGGGCATGAGGAAGGTCAAGAGACAGAATGGGGTCACTGGAGCAAGAGGAGGGGTTAGAGGAGAAGATCAGATGAAAAAAGTCTGTGTCTATAACATGGAGAAGAGGGAGAGAGTTGTAGGAAGGAAGGGAAGGTTATATTTTGCAAATTTTCTCTCTTTGAAGAAATCGCTGAGATCCTGTACACAGAGAGAAGTGGAAGCAAGAGGAGGTGAGGGTTTGAAGAAGGACTCAAAGGTAGCAAAAAGTTGGTGGGGATTGCAGACATGCGATTCAATTAGAGTGGAAAGTTGCATAGCTTGGAAGATGGCAGAACTGAAGGAGGAAAGAACAATTGTGAAGTGGAAGAAGTCAGCCTGGTCCATGGGATTTCCACCAGGGATGCTTCACAGTGCAAGAGCAGGAGTAGATGAAGCAGATGCTGGAAGTGAACCAGGACTGGTTGGCCTTGAAAAGGGACAGAGGGGCAAAATTATGAAGGGTGAAGAAAAGTGAAGCATGGAGAAAATAAATACGTCAGTAGAAGAAAGGGAAAGGAAAGCAGGGAGGAGAGGGTTGAGAGTGGAAGAAAAATCATCAGTGCGGGTAGGCTGGAAGTCACAAAAGAGTTGGGTGAAGATGAGATGGAGGGGACAGAAAGGTGATCCTGAAAGAAACCATATGATGGTTATACAAGTGGAACTCCACATCAGAGAAACCAGAGACTACCTAGCTAAGGGAAACATTGCACATTACCACAGAAAATATATAGTTTCTACCAACAGGAGAAAATTTAAGGTGAGATTATTAGAGTCTACTTCTATGATACCAAAATTGTAAATGTAGATTATTGTGGGGGTGTATTTTATTTAGTACCTATTGGCTATATACAATTTCTTTTTAGACTGGTTTTTTAAGATTCTTCATGAAACAAAGACTTATTAAATTTAGTTGGCAGCTGTAAGGCAAGGTAGGAAAAAAAAAGCTGTGCTTGTTTTTCTTAAAGCAGCGTTTGGCAGTTCTCCATCTTTTATTTTAAGCTGATGAGACTCAGAAAGAATGATTACATTTACTGCCCTTGGAAACTTTTAAACTTCATTTTTAGATACCATTTATTTAATGAGAAATGTCGTGAAGTCTAATTCAATAGAGGTTTAGTGAATAAGTCTGCTTTCATGAAGTATAGTGATAATGGACAACTAACCTTCTGCAGATGAACCTGGTAAACTATAATAAATAAATATTACACTAAATAAAGATTGGCACATTTAGTCTATATAGATGGGCCCCCTGTACAAATAATTCAGTGGTGGATGATTCCCTTTATAGGGTGAAAATATCATCAGTGTTTTTTATTGGAAGGGGTTTTTTGAGTCTTGAGTGTCCAATCCAAATATTTTTTTTTGTTCATTTCAAGTTACTTTTACTTTTGTAGCCTCTGTTTCCTTTACTCAAAGTAGTTAACAAGACCGTAAACCATAGTTTATGCACAAAGAACTTGCAACGATATATTTTTCTTAATAAAGAAATTGATTTCCTTTCATTTGTTTCAGAGGTTACTAGCCAAAAGAATGTAACAGATTAACTCACTGAAAAATGTTTTTTCTCCATCTCAGTTGGCTTATTGAGGTGAACTTCTGTATTATATCCATGCAGGGCCGGCTCCAGGCCCCAGCATGCCAAGCACGTGCTTGGGGCGGCATGCCGTGGGGGGCACTCTGCCAGTTGCCGGGAGGGTGGCAGGCGGCTCTGGTAGACTTCCCACAGGCGTGCCTGTGGAGGATCCGCTGGTCCCGCAGCTCCGGTGGACGTCCCGCAGGCGTCCCTGCGGAGGGTCAGCTAGTCCCGCGGCTCCAGTGCAGCATCCGCAGGGATGCCTGCAGGAGGTCCACCAGAGCCGCGAGACCGGCGAGCGGCAGAGCACCCCCCACGGCGTGCCGCCATGCTTGTGGCAGCGAAATGGCTAGAGCCAGCCCTGTATCCATGTCTGTAATCATGGTTGATAGCCGCCATCTTGGTGGCAGAGCTAGCCAGAACAGGTGAAGCTACCTCCTTTGCCAGTATATGTGGCACTGCTATCATATGAGTACAGCCAGTCTCCTACACTACCTGTTCAAACTTTTTTCTCTTTTGTCCTTCCTTTGCTGCTTTCCTTTTCTTCTCTTCTCTTTCCTGCAGGGAACTTCAATGCAAGCTAACTCTTCTGTTCCCTTTCCACTCATCATAAGTCCTTATATTAAGAATTTGTTTGACTGCCATATAATTTCTCCCTTTACACATTATTGTCCAACTCTATCCTCTTTGTAGTGGATTAGAGAGAGTATCATCTTCATACCAATGCCAGGCATATGTTTTCTCCTGTAATACGTGGCATTAAGGGAGATACAATGGAGGGTTATTTTGTTGAACTGTCTAGACAAATAGCATCATTTTAATGAAGAAGATTTGTGTCCATTATAGCTGACTTATAGGAATATCTAGTTTTTACTACTGTAATTAAAGTACACTCCAATGTTCAATAAATTTATGCCCTAAAGAATGACAAACCAATGCAATGAACTACTACCCATGTTAAGGATGATGCTTAAATATTGCATAAAGCATACATTGTAAGAAAAAAATCTTCCTTGTGGGCATGGGCCAATATATATTCTGTTATGTCAATAATGCTAGTAGGCAAAACGGAAAGCTATGAGTGCAACATATGTTGTTACCATTGCAGCATTCTTAACAACTGTTTGTCTTAATGTACGTACTGTATTAGAGAGATTTGGAGAATTTGAACCAGCAAATGCTTTGGTTTGAGAATCACTGGTCTCTCATCACAATGAGGGGTTTGCATTCATTTTTCTGTTAATGTATGAATCATAATTGACTAAAGTCTCTCTGAATAATATTGAATTTTGTCTTCAGCCTCTGCAATTTAATTGATAATAAATTGTGACACTTTGGGCAGAATGAATGGAGCAGCAGCTGCCTACCGGAGAGGAAAACTGATGATTTGACACTCAGCAAATGTCTTCTGGTCATCATGACTTTTATCTGCAGAATCATCATTTCCTTCAAGGTCTGTTCCATTTGTTTGGCAGGAAGGCCTATTTCCAAGCAGTCTTGAGGATGAGTTCTTTATTATATTTCTCAATGCTTGAATTTCCCACTCATCAACTGCTTACCTGTCAAAGCTGAGACAACCTGTAATTCTTGATTGGGGGGGCACAACTTGAAGGTTTGAGGGGCACGTGACTGACCCTCGCATTGCCTCTGGTCTCTTTCCCATCCTCCGTGTGCCTCCTATACCGGCTGCAAGCCGGCACCATTCCTCTCATAGCTCCTTCCCCACTTACTTCTCCCATCACCTTGCTGATGTGGGCACAGCACGTGCCAGAGCAGACAGCTATTACTGAGCAGGTAATTATGGCTATGGGCAAGGAAGGGATGGGACTCAACTCAGAGGGCTTTACCATGTCCTCTCTGGTGGAGCTGTGCTACCAGCCCCATTTATCTTCCCTGCTCTGGGCATCTCCTAGTGGGAGCACTAGGTGCCCAGGACCTTTCCCAGGCATGTCCCCCTCAGCATGCTCAGCATGACTCCCACCCTGGTAGAAAACTGGTAGGGGGGGGCGCAAAAATTGCCTCTGTTTCAATGGTAAACTGGGAGCTGAAAAGCAATTCTTTGTTGCCATAAGCTGAATATGTTTGAGTCTGAATATGTGCCAGCATCTAGAGAAGATACTATAAAGTTCCAGCTTATATGCATTTCTAGTAAAATCCACAGCAAGCATTGTTTGCAGAGGCACAACAGTTGATGGAAATTCCAAGCCATTGGAGGCTGCACTTCATTTTTCTCCATGAGTGACTCTATATAATTTTATATTTTCCTTCGTACCTATTGTTAAAGGTCTATATATTGACCATAACACTGCTGTATGGTTTATTATTCTACTTTCAATCTCTCTTTAACAATTCTTTAGTTATTACAACAGGGTCGGGTTTATTCACAGATTTGTTATTCATACCTTACATAATTATCAGAATTTACTACCTGGTCATGAGAATCTATTCTTCTGCCTTTTTATCATGATAAGGAAAAAAGTAACAATATGTTACTACACTGTCAAAATATACTTGTCCCAGGTAAATAGGCAACTGGAATTTTTAGAAGACTGATTGTCTAAATTTAAAAGGTAACTAACATTATATACTGCTTTTCATCTTAGAAATACTCTGATACCAGGTGCAGACAACTCAGAAATTGGTTGCAGAGGAAATTCTATAAAGGTTTGACCAGCACAGAGAATTTTGAAATATTCAAGATATTGTTCTCTCTCTATTTTATTTTCATTATTTACTCCTGGGGAATTCTGCACCAAAAAAAAAAAATTCTGTGCACAATGTTTTAAAATTATGCAACATTCAGCATATTTTATTTGTCAAAATAACACCATATAATCAAACCAGTTTCAATTATTTGTGGTCATTTATTTCAAAATGCCTGTCAGCAAGTATGCCCTGTAACTCCACTCCCATTCAGCCCCTGCCCTAGTCTATCCTTCCCCACTAACCCTTATGATCCCCTGTCTGCTGCCCCAGCACCAACACTGTCTATCTCTGCATAGCCCCTATCTGCTGACTGGGCCTGACAGGCACTGCAAAGAAGGCAGGGTCTTTCTCTTCCCTAGCTGCCTGGGAGCTGCTGCTGTGTTCTATCACCACAGCATCCTCTGTGGGCAAAAGAGAGAACCACAAAAGTTATTTTCTGCTGGAAGCTGCTGCTGTTCTTGCAACACAGCGCCCTCTGGTGGGCAAAAATCAGAACTGCAGCAACATTTCAGCAGAAGCTTTTTTCTGCACAAAAATTTTAAAATGTGTGGCTCTTTTATTATGCATGCACACAGTAGTGCAGAATTTTCCCCAGAGTAATTCCTTAGGGCATGCTCCTGCACACACTTATTCCAAGCAATTTTCTTCATTTGAGTAGCCCTACTGAGTTCATGGGAATGATGTTACTCCTGTGCATAGGTGTTGGTAGGATCAGGTCCTTAAACATTACAAGAACTTTACAGAAATTATCATGCAGGTATCAGTAGCTCATAGTTCATTAAAATGTTTGTTAATAGAGAACTAAAAGTTTTAGATTCATTGAAGCATAAGGTGGGGCATGGCCTGACTTAGCAGAAAACGTGCTAATTCAATGTCTTTTATTTTTGGTAGTTCATCTCTTCCTTTTGTGATGGAGTGCCATTCACAGTGAAAACAATGTCAACAGGCAACAATGTGCCCAAAGCTTTATAAGCTGAATTCTCTCTCTCTTCAAATTTGTCTGTATCATTCCTGTCATAATGGACATAAGGCCCAAATATACAGGCTGCCCCACTGAATGATGGTCTCCAGATCCTAGAGGAAATAATTTTGCAGGTTAACTAACTTAGAACAAAAATTGGGCTTTAGGACAAGATGGAGTGAAAGAACTCTCATACTAACAGTACTGAATCCAGAATAGATACCTTTGGTGATCTATAGATGGGGAAAGAATAGCTGTCACAAAATAGATTCAGAAAGAAGGGTGACAAAGTACTAAATTACAACTGAAATGTTCAGGAATAAGCCATATCTGTAGTTTATGATGATAACATCTCTATATATGCAGTATTCATACCATATATTATGGATCACCCATTAGAAATGAAAGGGCATATAGAGTGCCCGGCAGAAATCTATCTAGAAATTCAGGCAGTGTAGAAACTATCTTCTGTAAATTGCCTGTTAGAGAGAAATATTTTCTCAAAGAAGTGAGTTTTTTCTGAACATGGAGCTGTTATGCAGGTGAAAAGGCAGGAATTAATCCCAATAAAGAACAGTTTCCAAGGGTGTGTGCATGCACATTCACAGACACAGAGAGACAGACAGAGATACACAATCCACCTTATTAAAACCAATCTATTTGTGGAATGACAGACAACAAATGCCATATTGTGCTAGGACTGTGAACAGGGCTGGCTCCAGGGTTTTTGCCATCCCAAGAGGGACCCGCCACCAAATTGCTGCCTCAAGGACCTGGAGCCGGCCCTGACCATGAACATGCAGAACAATTATTAGACACCATTATTAAAGATGTGAAAAAGAAAACGTAAAAATTCCATTTGACTTTACTAGTATCTCAATCATTTCCGATCCTTACCATTGAAAGAATTAATTGTAAATAGTTAGGTAGCACCATATTAGAAGTGTGAAGGTCTGAAGTTTTGTAAAGCAAGACTGTTAGCTGTGTGACTGAATACATCTTTCTGTTATGTTATAATTAAACAGAAAGAGCTATGTTAATGTGGCATTAAAATGCAGTTCTGTTCTGAAAGGTAACTGAAAACAACACCTCTTTACTCAGCAGATCTGCTCCCTGCCTATATTCAGAGATACACATGTTTACTTTGGAGGACAGGGAGTCAGTATGATTTTCACTGTTTTCAGGCCTTACAGCCCTGGGTGAGAAATCTGGAATAACTTCTGTCTCGTTTAACTGGATAGCATTTTTTAGTATTACCTTTACAGTCCTTTCTCTTCAACTTATGCCTTCAATGACCATGAAATCAACAAGTTGGTAGTTATGTCACTGAGAACAGATTTTGAGGCTGGTGTGGTTGTCCAGGTATAAATGAGGGCAGCTGTAGGTGATGCATGAGCATGAAAGAACCTAGTTTGACTTTCAGATCCCAGACTTAGTCTGCAGGCCTGGCATTTAGAAAAACATTGGTTCCTTATAAGCTAATTAGATCTGGACATTTAATGGGGGGGAGAGTAATCATGGAATCACACAAGGCTGTTTTTACAAAGGCATTCTTAAAATAGAACCCACATATTAAAGTTGCATGGTTAAAATTAGTCCAGAAATGCAAAATCTGAGATTCCAACAGGAATAGGTAATACAGTGTACAGCAATGTGGCCAAGTTGGTATTGATGCTGGAACTTGCATCTTGTGACTTTTTGTTGTTTTAAATGTTCAGCTTTATCATTGCATTAACATAGGTTTTCTACGTTTAATCTCCCTGTTTGAAAAAGAATAGGAAAAAGACATTTTCTTTGCATAGTACTAACATTTAAATTGTCCCAATATAATGAAAACTATTTGCAAATTTAAATATAGCAGGTGTTAACAAACTCTGATTATACTTTTCCATGGGTCAGAAAGTATTATTGGTTGATATCAAAGGGGATTTCTGGTTAAGAAATAATGGTATTATTTGGTTGTGTATAATTATAAAATTAACTAATGTGTGTTTTGTATGCTCATCCTCCTACAACATCTCTGGAAACAAATAGTAACAATTTTATTTTTCCCCCTTCTCCAAGAAAGCTATTTATCCAAGGGCCAAACCTACACTCTTTGCTCACCCCAAACTTCCACTCATTATCTGTGAACATTTGGGGTTCATGTAGTATGGGGAGAGTCAGGCTCTGTTTTTTGTAATTCTCAAAACAAAAAGTAGTAGTAATGACCTTACAATAAATTGTTACAGAAAATGTGGTTGAATGTATAATATATTAGGAGTTTTACTTCAGTTTCTGAATATTTTTATTTAATTAATTAAAGTAATCATACTGACACATCCTTTGACATTGCTGCTGAATTTTGAAAAATGTACAGAAGCAGCCCAGATTCTGATCTCACTTACACCACTGTAAATCAAGTGTGACTCGTAGACCTGGTGTCAGATCAGAATGAGCCCTCCACTTTTAAAAAGGAGCATTTTCTGGCCAATATTCTAAAAGCAGGGGAGGAGGGGCAGGAGAGGAGGTGTTGGGCAGGCTTGTCAACAGTTAAACTTGGGCCTGAGAAAACATTGCCCTTCGTACCACAGAAGGACCACTAGTCATATAACCAGCTGGTATTTATGAAAATTCTTATTCATTGAAGCTTGAGTAGATGAAACAGAAAATAAACTGGGAGAAAATGTTAATTGAAAAACAATTTATGTGCTCATAGACTCATAGACTCTAGGACTGGAAGGGACCTCGAGAGGTCATCGAGTCCAGTCCCCTGCCCTCGTGGCAGGACCAAATACTGTCTAGACCATCCCTAATAGACATTTATCTAACCTACTCTTAAATATCTCCAGAGATGGAGATTCCACAACTTCCCTAGGCAATCTATTCCAGTGTTTAACTACCCTGACAGTTAGGAACTTTTTCCTAATGTCCAACCTAAATCTCCCTTGCTGCAGTTTAAGCCCATTGCTTCTTGTTCTATCATTGGAGGCTAAGGTGAACAAGTTTTCTCCCTCCTCCTGATGACACCTTTTAGATACCTGAAAACTGCTATCATGTCCCCTCTCAGTCTTCTCTTTTCCAAACTAAACAAACCTAATTCCTTCAGCCTTCCTTCATAGGTCATGTTCTCAAGACCTTTAATCATTCTCGTTGCTCTTCTCTGGACCCTCTCCAGTTTCTCCACATCTTTCTTGAAATGCGGTGCCCAGAACTGGACACAATACTCCAGTTGAGGCCTAACCAGTGCAGAGTAAAGTGGAAGAATGACTTCTCGTGTCTTGTTTACAACACACCTGTTAATGCATCCCAGAATCACATTTGCTTTTTTTGCAACAGTATCACACTGTTGACTCATATTAAGCTTGTGGTCCACTATGACCCCTAGATCTCTTTCTGCCATACTCCTTCCTAGACAGTCTCCTCCCATTCTGTATGTGTGAAACTGATTGTTCCTTCCTAAGTGGAGGACTTTGCATTTATCTTTATTGAACTTCATCCTGTTTACCTCAGATCATTTCTCCAATTTGTCCAGATCATTTTGAATTTTGACCCTGTCCTCCAAAGCAGTTGCAATCCCTCCCAGTTTGGTATCGTCCTCAAACTTAATAAGCGTACTTTCTATGCCAACATCTAAATCGTTGATGAAGATATTGAACAGAGCCGGTCCCAAAACAGACCCCTGCGGAACCCCACTTGTTGTACCTTTCCAGCAGGATTGGGAGCCATTAATAACTACTCTCTAAGTACGGTTATCCAGCCAGTTATGCACCCACCTTATAGTAACCCCATCTAAATTGTACTTTCCTAGCTTATCTATAAGAATATCATGCGAGACCGTATCAAATGCCTTACTAAAGTCTAGGTATATCACATCCACCGCTTCTCCCTTATCCACAAGGCTCGTTATCCTATCAAAGAATGCTATCAGATTAGTTTGACACGATTTGTTCTTACATAGTTTACAGCAATGTAAAAACTACAGAACTGCATATATTATTTTAATGAGTATGTTCTTTAAAAAAGGCACACTAGATAACTATGATAGCATTTTATCAAAATACAGGACTTGAAACAAGAAATACTCCTGTTTTTCTTTAACAAATGAGTAAATAGTCCAATAAATATCCACACAAATGATCACCAGGTGTAGTTAATAAACATGTTGCAGAACAGTTTCCTTATGACTTTTTTTTTTAACACCTGCATTTTTCTTTCCAGTTAACTCAACACAGTAGGGTATAGTAGATTAAAAAAAAGTGGTGCTTGAGCTGAGAGCTAGGAAGGAACAGGAAAATATTAATAATGCCTAATAACTATATATTTTTGTAGTATGCTTCATAGAAAATCAAATAAATAGTAATATATGATATTATGGAGAGAGACTACGCTCTCCATAGTTTAGTTTCTCAACTAGTGAGTAATGTGATCACCCTAAACTCATACTAATTAAGACCTTTATTCTACAACATACTGTACTCCAAAAGTGGCATAGCACAATCACTCTAAAATTGTCTTAATATGTTAGGTCTAGATTGTATTTTGGACTACATGCCTGTGCAGGGTGTTTAGAAATGGAGAGTTAGACACCCCTTTCCCCCAGTACTCACATGTGGGTTACTCAGATCTTGGGTCTGATCAGACAGATATGGGTGAGTGAAGATAGATACAAAAGGGTGAGGAACCCTGCATTGGGGGAATTTCCCTGGGGGGCTGTTCCATTCTCTCCACTGCACCTATATGTCACAGGTTAGAATCTGGCTCATGGTGTAATGGGTGCCCAGGGTTGACAATTAGTTTGGGACAGGAGCTGACTTATGATCTTTCAGATGGTCATACTAAAATTTCCGTACCTTATTTTTAGGTGCAGACTTAAGTTTGAATTTAGTTTTGCCTGGAAACTTGTACTGGTAATAACAATTCACATTCTTACCCTTGTACGAGGGGGCAAAGTGGGTATATCCATGCCAAATTAAGGTGCCTATTCAAAATAACTGTTGCAAACACAGTGGGAATTATTTCAGCAACCACCTTGATTGAGCTATGGATAGTGAAACTAGAGCCAATACCTTGAACCATGAGAGGTGAAACTATGTGGAAGTGGTCCCTCTGGCCCTTAGCTCATGAGCTGAATTTAAGCACTTGCCGCAAGGTATCTTTGATTTTTCAACGTAATTATTTTATTTACTTCCAGGGCACACATTTCTAAACATAGCTGAATTTAGACAAAATTGTTTTTCCTAGCTGTGGAAGCAGAGCTATATTTTAATCTCCAAGAAAGGAAAAGAAATATACTGGTATTGTGGAAACTTAAACGATACTTTTATAAAGCTGACTACCACTAACAGATGAGTATGTGACCTTTTGAAGGCTACATTTACCCAAATTAAAGAGCAACTGATGCACATCCAGATTTTCATGCAGTGTAATTTTGGATTGCTCTGGGATATTTAAATTTGGCAGTAAGACTAAAGTTGATCAGCGCATCCAAGAAACAACAATTCTTTCAGTTTTATCAGCAGGAGTGCTTTGTTGTGGGCAAATAATTAAAAAAAATATCTGTGGAGATGGGATTATTTTGGGAAAATGAAAGCAGGTAAGGTGATGTCTACTAAATCAAAGAGAGAGAAGTATTTCAGTCTTGTAGATAAAGTAATGTTTTTTCCTGTTGAAATACACAAACTATATATGAATGTATTGCTCTGGGTTTGAAGAACCTGTGTTCTCTAAAAAGATCTATTTTCATATTATGAGGTATTATTTAACATAAGCAATCATGAAAAAATAGAATATGTTAATGCTAGCCATATAACTCTCCATTGTGTGCAGCTGCACTGGAAGCTAATATGTTAATGTTTAGATTTATCAGAGAGATTTTCCATTAGCTCGGTATTTAACAAATGATCAGTAATTGTGTATAATAGCCAATCTCCTCCAGTCTTAATGATCATGGATATACATAGTAAGAGATTAACATAAAATTAACACTGATGCAGCTATTTAAGAATCGCAAAAGAGTTTGAGATTCTAAATCAAGTAAGTTCCAACGTGTATTGGAGCCTTGTCAAAACCTTCAGGCTGCTTGTGCTCAGACATGTTCCCCATACTGCACATCAATCTTTGTCCCTCCCCTTCCCCTTTGTCTACTACTTTGTACTAATATTCTAACTCCACAGAATAATTTATAAAGCTGTAGGGGATACGTTCCCTGCTGAAATCTCTTGCACCCTCTTTGAGGCTTGTATCCTGAAAGGTGTCGAGTCCTTCCTGAGAAGTGCGGAGCATTTTCTTATCCCATTGACATTCATAGATAGTGCTTGGTCTTTATTTCTTTTAAAACCTGAGTGTCATAAAAGACACACAAAATTTGCTATTATAACTTGTTAGGCCTTTCACCCTGTAGGTCTGATACTGCTTTACATTACCTGGTGCTTATCATGTCTGGGTATCT